>NW_016807962.1:2490719-2680039 GCF_001698545.2 Rhinopithecus bieti
CTTTCTTTCTTTCTTTCTTTCTTTCTTTCTTTCTTTCTTTCTTTCTTTCTTTCTTTCTTTCTTTCTCTTTTTCTCTTTCTTTCCTTAATTCCTTCCTTCCTTCTTTCCTTCCTTCCGCAGTGTGAGAGTTTTAAAGTATATCCACAAATTTGTTGATACTACTTGCTCCAACAGGTGAAGCCTAAGTCCCCTCCCCTGAATGTGAACTGAACTTAATGACTTAATTATAATGAAGAAAATATGACAGAAGCAGTGGTGTGTGATGGTGCAGATCATGAAAAGTATTTGACTTTCTCCTTGCTCTCTCTGAAGCACTCACTCTGTGGGGAAGGCCAGCTTTCATGTCATGAGGACAATCAAGTAGCCCTCTGGAGAGGCTCTTATGGTGAGAAACTGTGGCCTTCTACCAATAACCATGTAGTGTGCCATCTTGGAAGCAGATCCTCTAGCACCAGTCCAGCCTTCAGATGACTGCAGCCCAGGCCAACATCTTGACTGCAACTTCAAGAGAGACCCCAAGCCATAACCACTCAACTAAGCCATTTCCAATTCCTGATTCTCAAAACCCATATGAAATAATAAAATTGTTTGTTGTTGTTTTAACCCACTAAGTTTTGAGAATTACGTACTATGTAGCAGTAGGTAATTAACATAATTAACAGTAAAAACAAAACACAAATTGATATTTCAATAAGTAACCCTGAAGGGCCTCCTGGGAGCCTCAAGGACCACCAGACAGCAAGACCAGGCTGACCACAGCATCAATAAGCATCAGTGTATATGTGTGTGTGTGTGTGCCTGCAAAAATGGTAGACTGTGTTCACTCATTTAGCACCTATTTATTAAAGACCCATAGTCAGATATAGGGTAAATGAAGATGGGCAAATTACAGACCCAGTGTCTAGGAGGCTCAGTTTAGAAGGAATAGGCAGAACAATATAGAACATTGGCAGACAAGAGAACCCAGATGGCTATGGCAGCCAAGGAAAAGGGGCCCATGAGCCAAACTAGCTTTGTGTCCAGGGAAGGTTTCTTCGTGGTGATGACAGCTATTCTGAGACTCCAAGGATGAGTAGGAACCAGCTGGGTGAAGATGAAGCATGGGGAAGAGTGCACCAGGCAGAGAGAACTGCTCATGCAAAGGCCCTGTGTGAGTGTGAGTTCATTGCCTTCCAGAGTATAAATTGGTTAAGGTGTAGTCAAAACTTAGGGGCGTGGGAGTGTGTGTGTGTGTGCATGCACGAACGTGTGCATGTGTGTTTACATGCTTGCATATGTGTATGGAGGGAAGAAAGGGAGGCATAGAGGACTGACAAGATAAAGCAGGAGGAAGAAGAGAAATACAAATTGAAGTCTTTGCCTCCCATGTCATAGGTGTGTGATTTTGGACAGGTCACATCACCTCTCTGAGCTTTATAGCTCCTTCTTTCTAAAATGAGAATCCATTCAATAATATATTTAACAAAGATCTTACTACATCCAGGTTCTGGGCTAAGTCTAGGAGTACAATGATGTTGACCAGAACAGCAAATCTTGCTCCTCAGGAGCATAGAGCTGAGGGTGGTCCAAGTGTGTGTCATGTCCTTGATCTGTGCCAGCAGTTTGGCCAGCATTCTTCTGGGGCTATGTCTTCTTCCTCTTCTCATCTCCAAGGCCTAGCATAGACT
Source organism: Rhinopithecus bieti (assembly GCF_001698545.2). NCBI lineage: Eukaryota > Metazoa > Chordata > Mammalia > Primates > Cercopithecidae > Rhinopithecus > Rhinopithecus bieti. The sequence continues at coordinate 2,492,387 of NW_016807962.1, forward strand.
ATTGCGGGTATTGTTAATATGGCTGAGCATTACCTAATGGCTACACTTTGAGTTCAGAAGGACTCTTGCCCAAGATAATAGACCTGGGACTTGAACCCAGCAACCAGGCTTGGGTCTGGTTACAAGTCTGAGGCTCTGACATCAGACTTCTTGGTTTTTAATCTCTCCTTCAGCACTTGCCAGTGAGATGATTTTAGGCCAGTTGACTGTTCGTCTTTGTGAGCCTCGGTTTCTTTATATAAAAAATGGGAATATTATAATAAAATCTCTGTTAATGGGTTTCTGCAAGGATTAAGTACCATAATATAAGTTCTTAGACATTTGGTAACTGCTCAATAGTTGGAAGCAATCTTTGTGACTATTTGTTAGCAAGAGAACTTGGTAGACATAGCATTCTGGTTACATGCTGGGACTCTGAAGCCTGGTTGCTGGGTTCAAGTCCCAATTCTGTTGCTTAACAGCTCTATTATCTTGGGCATGAGTTTAATTTCTTGCTGCCTCACCATTTCTTCTTATGCAAAGTGGCAATAATAGGGAAACCCACCTTAAAAGTTTGCTGTACTTTACAAACTAGTATATGTGGAGTGCTCAGAATAATGCCTGGCACTCAGCAAGGGCTATGTAAATGTAAGCTATTATTTTTTATGATGCTACCTTATTCTTTGCAGTTTGCAAGAGGGTGTTGGGCAGGCATAAGCAGGAGAAATCAGCCATGTTGTTGAAGGAGCAGAATGGAGGCTGTTTATCAACCCTTAGAGGATAGCAGCACAAAGAAAGGGCCCCTTGGGTAGAGTGATCTAACCCATAGAGTGATCTAAGCTATGCCCCACCCAACCCACTCTAAAGCCATCCCTCCTGTTGTCCAGGAGACCCAGAATGCACTGCGGCACAGAACCAATCCCACTCCCCCTGCCTGCAGCACTGCCCCCTCTGCCCAGCAACAGGGACTCAGGGATGTGTGTGCTGGCTTAGCAGGACTTGGGGGTTAGCCAGGGAGGGCGGAAGGCAGACACTCTCTCTCCTGCCCCTGCCATCAGCGGGCTTGAGGACTCAGACAAGCCCTCAGCTTAATTGGCAAATGGATTCTCCAAGGGTAATTTTGTTGATGCGCGCCGTGGGAGGGTCTGCAGGCCTTAATGACCAGCTCTGCCTGCTAAATGTGTTTACCAAAAAATAAGGTTATTGATTCCACAGATATTTTGTTTGGCCCTCACCGTCAGCCTATTAACGCGAGTTTTATGTAACAGGACAAATAGATCACAGTGTAAAGTCTTTTGAAAATCCCTTGTGAATGCTGTAATAATGCTTTAATGTATTAATCCCCTTAATCCTGTCAAACTTCCAAAAGAATTTCAGGACGTGCTGACAGAAGATCTCTCTCCCAGCCCTGGCAGCCACAGCTCCATGCGGTGGCTGCTGCTTTTAACCTTTTGTGAATGGGCCGAGGAGAGGTGGCTGTGTTCGTAATGGCTACAGGGTTATGAGCTGATGTTTGAGGGTGTGGGAATAGATGGAAGAGGCACCGATGCCGGCTCAGGAAAAGGAAAGGCAGCCTAAAGAAAGTGGCAGCCCCCAGGGCCTTACAGCACAGAGCTGGCTATGACAGACTTGGGAGGCAATGGCGCCTGTCATGCGCTGATCTCTTCTTTCCTCCCTTTCATCTTTCTCTGTTTCTGTCTCTCCTTTGCTCTCTTTCTCTGCTGGGCACTGAGCTAAGCACTTTACCTGTGTTGTTTCATTTGATCTCCACAACAGCCCCGTGAGGTAGACACTGCTCTTCTCTGGACGTTATACAAGTGACTGGTTTGTCTGGATTCCTGGCAGGTGGCAGAGGTGGGGCTCAAAGCTTAGTCTCACCTCGAAATCCAAGCTGCCTTCTTTCTCCTAGGCTGGGACTCAGCAAACATTTTCTGTCAAGGGCCAAGGAGTAAATAGTTTTGGCTCCTTGTGCCATATAGTCACTGTTGTAAGTGTTCAACTCTGTCACTCAGCATGAAAACAGCCGTGCAAGCACAATACAAAAGCACATGGGTGTGGCCATGTTCCAATAAAACTTTATTTATCAAAACAAGGGATGGGTTGAGTTTGGCCTGCGGGCTGTAGCCTCCCACCTCTGTAATAGCAGATAATGGGGGCCAGTGGAATTCCTGTAATGGTTTTGTTGGATGGTGAGTCTGAGAGCTTGGGGGATAAACTTCCAGGGTGGCATCTGCAGGGAGGTGCTGGACATCCACCTCACTGCAGGGGCCTTCATCTTGTGATGCTGGAGAGACCAGCTGAAACCCAATCGATGGCTGGACTGAAGGCCTGCTCTCTCTTGGGCTCTGGGTTGAGTGGGCTAGGACCTGGTTTGGGGTAGCTGGGGTGCAGGCTGCCTGGCTGTGTGGTTCTGGTAAAGTCCTTTCCCTTCTCGGGGCCTCATTTCCCTCATCAATGCCATGACAGTGGACTTTGCTGCTCTTCAGAGTCCTCTAGGTCTGAAAGCCTGCATCTGAGCAGCCGGCCCCCAACCTTTGGTAATCACTATACAAGGGAGCACTGCTTGACCTCATGCACTGAGAATTATCTGAAGGCTGGACCTGCCTTTGTTTCTCCATAGTGCTTTATATCAACAACTAAAATAAGGACCACCAACAGCCACTGAAAGCTCCCCACTTCAGTTACTCCAGTTGCCCAGGCTCGGAAGCTGTGCTCAGTCCTTGATGTCGTCCCGCTATCATACTCAGGCACCAGTCCATAGAATCTATCCTGAATCCTTCCCCACTGCCAGAGCCAGATGGAGGGAGGGGGACGCTTCAGCCCATACTTGGAGATGGCAGAAACCTCCTGAGTCCAGACTCCATCAGCACGCAGCTAGATCACTCCACATGGGGACCAGCCTGCCTCTTCAAGCTGGATCCTATCACACTCTTTTTAAAATACTTCAGAGGTGCTCATGATAAAGTCCTAATGGTCCTCCAGGTTTCTCTTGTCTTCCGGCCCCTTTCCTTGAGATACCACATTTTTCCCACTCAAGCATGCATTCCATTCACCCACAGTGAGTCTCCTGGGTTCCTTCACTGTCTCCAGGGAGAGATCATGTCTGTGTGGCAGGAGCCTTCCCTCCTTTTTTTGCCTGGTTAACTCCTGATCATCCTACATGTCCTTTTTCCAAGGAGCCTTTCCTCATCCTGCACTTGGGGGAGGTACTGTTGCTCTCTGATCTCGTGGCCCCACCCTGAGAAGGAGGAGATCTTATCAGCTGGCTTTGTAGTCATCTCTCTGAGCCTGTGGGTCTCCCCAGCCAGAATGTGAGCTCCCCCAGGTCAAGGGCAGATACTAGCTTATCTCCCCACCAATGAGTAACAGGTGCAGGATGTAGTAAGTGATCAATGAATATTGGCAGAATGCTGGATAAAGGTGGGTACCACACCAGTACATAACATGCAGGATCTCCCATACTCACTCTGGACTTTGAGAGGTCTCTTTTGGATATAAGGTGAAATTGGATTTCACAATGCATCATCAATTCAAGGTCACACAGCCTAAAAGGGGGAACAGAGACAGAATCTGAGTTTGGGTCTGCCTGCCTTTATGCCCATGTTCTTCCCACCTTTTCTATATATCCTGCACTTTTAAACAGTTTCCCAGGTTGGTACTACTAACCCCATCTTATTCCTGGATATTTGGCTGGGCGCAGTGGCTCATGCCTATAATCCCAGAACTTTGGGAGGCTGAGTCAGGCAGATCACTTGAGGCCAGGAGTTTGAGACCAGCCTGGCCAACATGGTGAAACCCTGTCTCTACTAAAAAACTACAAACAAATTAGCTGGGCATAGTGGCAGGTACCTGTAATCCCAGCTATTCAGGAGGCTGAGGCAGGAGAATCACTTGAACCTGGGAGGCAGAGGTTGCAGTGAGCCGAGATTGTGCCACTGCACTCTAGCCTGGGTGACAGAGAGATTCCATCTCAAAAAATAAAAAACTGATCACTGGATATTTTACAGCTTGGAACCAAGGCTCAGAGAAGTGGAATGACTTGAAAGCTGAAAGCCACACAACTAGAAAGTTGCAGAGCCAGGAATCGAACCACACCCTCTGCCTTTCCTTTTTCTGCTAAACCATGTTGTCAGCCACAGTTTCTAGGGCCAGGCTCTGCTCTGAGTGGGCACCCAGATGGTCTCATTGACATCCTGATTTCCGAAGTGCCTTTCCAGCCTGGGGTAGTGCCATCCCCCCCACTGCTACCCCTGAGAGGAGGAGGCATTAGAGTTAGAAGGAAAACAATGCATCTTTAGAATATATCGTGAATGATAGAAAGAATTCTTCAGGCGATGCCACCAATTTCCCATGGAAAAAAGCCAGTTTGCCCATGATGCCTTTTCCTCCTCTCTCATGAAGCTCAGCACACAAAAGCAAACTGCACAGGGAAGCCAGGGCTCAAACAACCCAGGCAGGACTTGTCTCCCAAACAAATGGAGGCTCTAACCTCTCAGCCACTACAGATGCCAAAGGTGGACTTGCTGACTCCGCTTTCTCTTCATTATGAAGGTGTCAAGTTAAAAACCAGCCACAGGCCTGCTAGGTATGAAATTTTCCTGGGAGGCAGTCAGGTTATGGATTCAATCCTAAAAAGCGGGCTGAACCCCTTTTAGCAAACCCCTTAGTTTGCTAAAGCTGCTGTAACTTGGTTGGTACCACAACCCAGCCACAAACTGGAGTGGCTTAAACAACAGAACTGTATTGCCTCACAGTTCTGAAGGCTGGAAGTCTGAGGGTTGTTTTCTCCCAAAGGCTGTGAGGAAGAATGTTTTCTGTGCCTGTCCCCTAGCTTCTGGTGGTTTGCTGACAATCTTTGCCATTTCTTGGCTTATGGAAGCATCACCCTGATCCCTCTCTTCATCTTCACATGACATTCTCTCTCTCTCTCTGTGTGTGTGTGTGTGTGTGTTCAAATTTCTTCTTTTATAAGGACATCAGTCATATTAGATTTGGGGCCCACTCTGCTCCAGTACGATCTCGTCTTAGCTAACTACATCTGCAATGACTCTATTTCTGAATAAGGTCACATTTTGAAGTACTGAGAGTTAGGACTTCAATGCATAAATTTGGGGGGTACACAGTTCAATTCGTAACAACCACAGACATATGTCTCTCCTGGATTACTGCAAATGCCCCTTAATAGGTTGTGTCTTACCATGCTTAAATCCATCCTTCTATAGCTCCTGACTTTTTTCAAAACACAGATTTAATAATCCCTCTTTCTTTTCATCCTTTCTTTCGTTATTCCTTTTCTTTTCCCTTTTATCATGGACCAGGCATTGACCGGACAGAAAGTCCAAAAGGAAACAAGACATGTACATCTCATTGGATCTTACAGTGTCAGCAGCACCAGCATGAAACACACAATGACAGCAGTCCATGATCTGACAGGAGCATTGGAGCTAATTCAGAGGAAGATCTAGGAAGGGCTTCCTGAAGAAATGATGCTTCTTTGAGTCTGTGAGATGATGAGGAATTATCAAGGTGAGGAGATAGGGGAAAAGTATTCCAACCAGAGGGAACAGCACATGCAAAGACCGAGAGAGAAAACGGCACCATTGGTTTATAGAAAGTAGCTCAGCGAGGTTCCCAGTTGCTTATAGGATAAAAATGAAACTCCAGAGTATGACATTCAAGGCCCTACAAGTTCTGCTCCAGGTTCACCTCTGGCCACTTCCTGACATCCCACCATACCACAGTCACACTAGATTCTGTGAAGTTCCTGCATTGTGTCACCTTCTCTCCTGCATCAGTGAAGCATGACCTGGTTTATTTTATGACATGTCCATCCCAGGACACAAAAATAAGAGAATGCATCAATTCCTGATCTCAAGTTGCTCGCAGCCTTAGTTGAGAAATGCATCATTTCCAGCCTCCAAATGGTATAGTAGATACCTGGCATAAGGTAGATACTCCATAATTTTTGCTGAGTGAGAAAATGAATGATTATGATGAAACAAAGAGCTGGGGAAGGCTGGAAGGTGGAGTAAGGCTACTTCCAATGATTCTGCATGAGGAGTTGGAGCATTCCAGGCAACGGGAATAGTGTGAACTAAAGCCAGAAAGTATAAGGGCACAAGGCATACTCGGGGAACACTGGGAAATTAGCGTGGCTGGCGTGCTGGCCATGTGTATGTGTAGGGGGTAGGCAGGGGGTGGAGGAGCAGATGGAAGGACACAGGAACAAAAGGACCATAGGGCCTAGTAAGGGCTAATGAATGCCAGGCTGAAGCATTCACATTTTTGCAGTCAATAAGGAGCCATTGAAATAGTTTGATGTGGTTGGACCTTGTGTTCCAGGAAGACTGGCCTGTGGACATGCAGTGGTCACAGAGGTCAAATTGAGTGGAAGTGTGCCATAGAGTTACAACAGTGGTCCAGGCCCAGGAGATTGGAGTGGAGATGCAGTCCTCAGATGGTGGTGAAAAATAACGTGCCTGATGTCAATGCACACAGAGGAGGATTCAGGTGCCTCAGAGGTTTCTAGCCTGAGCTTGGTGGATTGGGTGAGCCTTTAGTTGAGAAAAGGAACAGAGACCTCATAAGAGCATAAAAGCGGTTAGCGTTACAGAGCATTATCTGTGCATCAGGCTCTGTGCTCAATGCCCCACATTACTGTATTCAGTCTTCACAACTTTCTCCTACACTAGGGGATCCCCAGAGAAGTGGATCTTACTGAGCCCATTGTGCAGATGGATAACTGAGGCCCAGAGAGGTTAAGCAGTGTGCCTGCGTTGCAGCAGTTAATGGGTGGTAGATCCTTGATGGGATTCCAGGCCCCAATTCAAAGTCCTCCTCAGGGAACTGGGCCATCCTGGGGCCATCCAGGACCTGAAGGCTGTTTTGTGTGTGGAGCATATAATACGCTTCAGATCCAGGTTTCAAATGGGAGTCAATGATTAGAGTCAAGAGAGATGAAGTCAGGGAAAAGAATGAGGACTTCTTATCAGATGCTAGGAGAGCCTCACCCTGGGCCAGGTGAGGACAGAAAACAGGCTTTCAACTACAGCTGCAATGAGGCTAAGTGTAGCTCTATGAGAAGATAAAAGCCGGAGGCATGGGTCCATAAGTGCTCAGTATCCTCAGAGAAAACTGAGGCCCAGACAGGTTAAGGGTTCTGCTTAGCATCACACAGCTAGAACATGGCAAAAGGTAGCTTCAAATTCACGGCTGTTTGACCTGTAAGCCTGTTCTCTGGAGCTCCATGTTCTCTTAGCACATCTCTGATGACTAAAGAATCTCTTAAAGGAGCCACACCAGGCCCTTTAGTATAGGCAAAAATCTCCAGGCAGACCCTGGCAGTCCGTGATGGAGGGCTCCTCTGTGACAAGCACAGGTGCCCCAGCTCCAGCACCCTCAAGCTCCGGGTGCACTTTCTTACTCTGATCCCTGCTCCCTCTTGGGTCCCAGTCCAGACTCCATGCTGTGTCCCAGGCTCTCCCCACTCCACCCCTGGCCAACCTCCCATGCACACGTGCTGCAGGCTGCTGCCCTGGCGTCCACTTATACACACACACACACACACACACACACACACACACACACACACACATTTCTTTTAATCTTTTTGCCTAGATCAATTTCTGCATTCCCCTAATCATTTTTGCTTGTTCACTTTTGAACTCCCTCCAATTTGTCTGCTTTGACCTGGTAATGAGGTGCCTCCGAAACCAAATGCAATATTCTGCATGTGACTTCATCAGGGTTGTATAGATTTTCTTGCTAACTATCTCTTCAGACTCCGGGTGACACACTTAGTGCAACAACTCTCTTAGTGATTGGACTGTTATAAAGATGCTGTTACAAGTCACAAAATGATAGAATGTACAGCCACATAAGCATTAAAAGTTGTTCTGATCCATATCCAATTCCTCTGCCTTGTACTTTCCACCTCAGTTACTTGGAACTTTTCTACTCCATTCTTTTACCTGTGATGTTCCCTTGGCTAGAGATGTCCTTCTCTTACCTCTCCTTTCCACCAGTGCACATAGGCAATGCTTACACCATCTCTAAGACTGAGCTCAGTGTTGTCACCTCCTCTGTGAAGCCTGCCCTGGTTGCTCAGGCAGAATGCAGATGCTCATCCCCTGTGCTCTTGGTATGTTGGTACATAACTCCAGTGTCAGAGTGAACACTCTAAACTCTCATCGTATAGTTGTCTGCCTCTCCAGGGAGGCTGTCAGTGCCTTGGGGAGCAAGGCCCACATGGTTTTCTTTAGGATTATTGATTCTTCAAGACCATGCAAAGGTAAAGCAGTTGTTAGACTATGTAGTGGAATTTTCCCATGGAATATAGTTTTTCACTCGTGTGCACACATGCATGCATTTGTTTGTCCTGTTCTCAAAGACTCTTTGAGTGCTGTTTACATGCTGGACGCTATGCTTGGTGTGGGGACCCAGTGGCTAGCAAAACAGACATGATCTCTGCTCTGTGTCTCCAGTCGAATGGGTAGACGGATGCTAATTAAATAAATGTACTAGTATACAGTTGCAAACCATGGAAAGGCAAAGTATAATAATCCACAAAAAGGAATTTTGATCTGGCCTGGGTCTTTCAATAAAGTTTTCCTTGAGGAAGTCTCCTTCGAGTGAAACATGAAGGATGAGTAGATGTTAAGTGGCTGAAGATGGTAGGGAGCCTGGGAAAGAGCATTGCAGTGAATGGGAACAACATGTGTTAAGGCTTTGTATCAAAGTACATAGTGTATTAAAAGACCTGGAAGCATTTCTGTTTACCTGGAGCTCAGAGTGGTGAGAACCAGACTGAAGAGGTGTGCACAGAGGAGTCCTGCAGTGCAGCAAAAAGATTGTTTTTCTTTCAAGCCCAGTAGATAAGTCTTGAAGGGGTTTAAGCAGGACAGTAGTAAAGATGATCCTATGGGCATTCTGCAAAGCCACTCTGGTTGGAGCATGGACAATAGGTTGGGGAAGCAGGTGTGGATCTCTGGAGGTCAGTTTGGAGGCTTTGGAAAATGCCAGATGGTGCTAACCTAGACTTGGGTGTTGACAGTGAACATTTTGAGAAATGGATGGATCAAAGGTGGTAAAATCAACAGGTCTTGTGATGGGCTACATGTTGTGGGGTGAGGGAGAAGTTTCAAGATACCTCATAGATCTCTGGCTTGTAGCATTGGCAGAAGGTGGCAGTATGGCATAGTAATTATGTGTACAGGCTCTGAGACAACTCTTAGCACTTACTAGATGGGTGATCTTGGGCAAGGCACTTATTCCCTTTATGAAAAAAATTGAACCATTTCTAAAACCTGCCCCACAGGCATGTGACATGGATTAAATGTGTTGGCACAGGTTGACACTTGGAGCACTGTCTGGAATATAATTAACACTCAGTAGTTATTATTTTTATAGTGATATCCCTCAATGGGTAAAACATCAAAAGAACCAATATTTCTTAATAAGATGGCATACTGGACTTTGAACATGTTGATTATGTTGTGTCATTAAGATATCCCAATGGAAACCTGGAGTAGGCACCTAGAGATATGGATCTATTTCTTGGAGGAGAAGGCTGAAACTGGAGCTTAACTTAGGAGTCATTGTTTTCTTTCCTTGGAGTACAACAAGGAACAGTTATACTACCCATGTTTATGGTTCAGGACTAAGCAAGTTTTTGGCTTAGAATATTTGTTGAATGAGGCAACCTTGTGCTGGTCAGCATATTATGGGCAAAGTGATGTTTGGATTTCTACTAATAATCAAACGGTCTTTCCCCAAGTAAGAGGAACAAGTCAATAGTAGATGGTCCTGACTTTGGGTATAAGAGCCTTGGGACCTTGTCTGGAAGAAGCTTGACTTGTTCTGATGGACAGAGTTGTGGGAAAGGTGGTGGTGTGAGCACCATATGGGGGCTGAGCCTCAGAGTGTAGGGTTTCATGATACGCAGTCTTCTTTATGAGTAGAAAATCAACTCAACTTTGCATTTTTCACACAAGAACAAGCCAAGCAACCCAAATGGGGCCAGCAGACATATAGGGCCAGAGACAAGTAACGGTTCAGGAGAGCAAATGAGCATCATTAAAAAAAGCTCCCTGTCTCACAAGGTTACCCAATCCAATTTCAAAGCACTGCAGTTGTTAGAAATGTCTTCCCTTGTTGAACAGAACATGTCATCTTATAACTTTGATCTTCTTGGTTAAACCCTTGAGCCACACAGTCTTGGTCTGCTCTTTCCCAAGAAAACCCTTCAGTGATTTGAAGTCAGTGGACAGATTTTTGGCAGTATTTTTTTCCTTGATTTTAACAGGATGTGACTATGGGGTCTTGAGCTGTCTAGGCCACTCTCACCTGCATGAATTATAATTGTTCAGTCTGTTACAAAATGTGGATCACAGAATGAACCCAACTCCCAACACTCCAGTTGTAAGGATTTGAGTGGGGAAAGAGAGAGTGACAGATAGAAAGAGATATATAGAGAGACAGATAGAGATTGATTAAGAATAAAGATAATGAATAAATTTATGGACAAATAGATCAATAGATAGATGGTAGAGATGGTTTCTAGTGATACTCAGAGTGTGATCGATGCATCTGAAAATTGACTCCAGGCAAGGGTCTTTGCAAAGAAATAAATAGATTCTTTACATTTTATTTTTATTGTAATTCTTACTGGGGGGTTGGTCCTGTAGAAAGGTGAAATCTTCTCCAACCAAAATATCTGCTTTGCTACATGCCAATCAGAGATAGCAAATATATATTTTCTGTATGCTGTTCTGATCTCAGCTCATGGCTGATATCATTAATTCATTATAATACCCTTCTCTGCCTAGCCTGGATGTAGACTCTGAATCTTTCCTAACTTAAAACTCTAGACAGTCATGGCCAATGGAGCTATAGTAGTATGTGTCTTGTTATTTATTGTTATGGCAATAGTGCTGCATAATAAACAGCTATAAAACCTCAGTCATATGTAAGATATTATTGCTTGTGTGCCAGGATAGTTGGAGCTTGGTTGGTCTTGGTTGGACTTGGTTGGCACTGGCTGGACTCTCTCATGCATCTGACTGGGGGCTCTGCTCTAGCTGGGCTGGACTGAGTCGATTTAGCCAGGGCAGTTCTTTTTATTTATTTATTTATTTATTTATTTATTTAATTATTTATTTAATTACTTTTTTGAGATGGAGTCTTGCTCTGTTCACCCAGGCCTGCGAGGTCAGTGGCACGATCTCAGCTCACTTGCAAGCCCCCGCCTCCCAGGTTCATGGCCATCTCTCCTGCCCTCAGCCTCCCATAAGTAGCTGGGACTACAGGCGCCCACCACCTAAGCCTAACTAATTTTTTGTATTTTTTAGTAGAGACAGGTTTCACCGTGTTGGGCCAGGATGGTCTCAATCTCCTGACCTCAATGATCTGCCTGCCTCGGCCTCCCAAAATGCTAGGATTACAGGCGTGAGCCACCGCGCCTAGCCTTCTGCTTGCAGGATCTCTCATCCCCCTTGTGGGACCAGCTGGCTTGTCTGAGTATGTTCTAATGGGAATGGCAGAAGCCCAAGAATGAGCAAAAACATGCAAGGTTTCTTGTGGCCTAAGCTTGTACCTGACCCACTGTTACATCAACTGCTTTCTAATAAATTCATATAACTGGGTCCAAATTCAAGAGGTGGAAAGTACACTCTACCTCTTCAACGAGAGGAGTTTCAAAGATGTATATCAGAGTGTGTGGATATAGAGAGGGGTAAAAAATTGGGACTCTTAATGCAGTCTGTTGTGCTGTGTAAGATGAATCTAAACTGCTGTGTGTTATGTGCTAATTACATGGCTTATTTATCTTATTAATATATATTAATATATCTGCTCTAGAATGACAGTCTGCACACCATGCTTTCAAGGTGGGGAAGGGTCAAAGTCAAAATACAAATTCCCTCTGCTTAGCTCCTGATAACTCAGCTCAATTCAACAGGGGTCAATAAGATTTCATTCCATAAAGATAGGTGAGGTCTAACACACAAGTATCCTCATGGGAGCAGGCGGGCACTACAGAGTTAAGCATGACTCACTGCTACGACCACCACCACCATCATCATCACCATCCTTATCCTTGCTGCAATGTATTGAGAACTTACTCTATGCCAGGTACTTCACCTCCAATGTATCTCATTCTACAGGATACTCCAGCAAGGCAGGTTTATGTGCATTATTTTGTAAACAAGGACACAAGGATTCAAGGAAATGCCATGATATACCCAGGACATTTGATGAAGAACCCTACCTGAAACAGGCTTGACTGGGTCCCTGAAGAAAGCTCTTCAGCAGATGCTGTCTATGCTTGGCTAACTCCCTTCTCAGGTCCAGAAGGGCTCCTTGCACCACCCTCTGTTCTTCTATGCCTGCCCTGGGTGCTCTACTTCCTTCTCTCCTTGCTTGGGCCTCTCTGGCTCCTCTAGTCTCTTTAGGAGAATAGCTTGTTTATTCTCCCAAATCCCTACTCTCTAATTCTCTCTCACTGCTGATCAGTGGAGAGGAACCAAAACAATTTCCATTAGGAAATGACATGAGTTATGATGATCAGGGACACTGGTCAGTATTATTCACTCCTTTTGAGAAGTTTCCTTAAAGGAGCTTGGACCAAACAACTTTAGAAGAAGAGCTAACATCCTGGTAGTGAACTATGGTGAGATGGGAGGGGTGTACGTTGCTCCTCATGGGGGTTACACGCTGAGGTGGGAAAAAGGGCAAGGCAGTGCTGTTTAGGTTCTGGTGCACCACAGAGTTTACAGAGAAATTGGATTTTTATTTGTTTCTAATGAAGCACGATCCTTCTCTCACCTTAGAATTTAAACACGTAGTCAGGGGCTGGTCTGGGAAGACTACAGCCATCAGGGTATATGCACAATCACTCTTCCTCAGGGAAAACTAAAGCTTTGTTTAGTTGATGATCCTCCTCCTTCTTCCTCCAGGATGAGTCCTCTCCCAGGAGTTTCTCCAATTTACAGCCTTACATGTTGACCTCTTTTCGGCCCTCAAACTCATTTAATTAAGTATACACATCCACTCTGGTCTGATAAAGGGCAAATATCAGAGTCAGAGGGGCTCTGAGGAGTCATTTAGTGTCTGCACAGATGGGGAAACTGAGGCTAAATTATGAATAGGAATTGTTCTCATCTCTTCTCTGATGTGGATGCTGAGGAATCACCAACCGCAGTTGAGGGCTGATGGGTTCACAATATGGGAGCCAAGAAAAGAGGCTGGGAAAGTTGAAACCAGAGTCTGGTTCAGTCTACCTAGAAAGGGGAAGGATGTATTAGAATTGGCTGCTATGAGATCTGATACGGTTTAGCTGTGTCCCCACCCAAATCTCATCTTGAATTACATGTTGAAGGAGGGACCTGGTGAGAGATCACTGAATCATGGGGGCAGTTTCCCCTATACTCTTCTCATGGTAATGAATAAGTCCCAAGAGATCTGATGATTTTATAAGGGATTTCATTTGGCTCTGTCATTCCCTCTTTGCTGTCGCCATGTAAGAAGTGCCTTTCCCCTCTGCCATGATTGTGAGGTCTCCCTAGCCATGTGGAACTGTGAGTCCATTAAACCTCTTTTTCTTTATAAATTACCCAGTCTCAGGTATGTCTTTATCAGCAGTGTAAAAATGGACTAATACAAAATCATTCCTTAGATCTCTGAGGCTTAATGCAAAAAGTTTATTTCTTGTTTCCATAAAGCCCCGTGTGGCTTGTGTTAGTCAGGCGGGCTCTCCTGGGCCCTCTCCTTCAAACAGAATGGATGCCAAAGTAGGTGGATTGCTGTAGCCAAGAAGTTCAAGAACAAACTAGGCAACATAGTGAAACCTTCCCTCTACAAAACATACAAAAGTTAGCTTGATGTGGTGGCATGTGCCTGTAGTCCCAGCTACTTGGGAGGCTGAGATGGGAGAATCACCTGAGCCTGGGAGGTTGAGGCTGCATTGAGCCATGATCACTCCAGTCTGGGTGAGACAGTGAGACCCTGTCTCAAAAAAAAAAAAAAAAAAAAAAAAAAGCAAAGATTCAAGCTTCTTCCACCTGAGCCTTGGAGTCCTTTATTAGATCATTTGTCTCCAGACAACTGACATTGAGAAGAAGCAAAGGAGAGGATTGCTTGGCAGATTTTAGAGCTAGGCCTAGAAGAAGGGAGCAACATTTCTGCCCACAGCCCATGGGCCAGAGCAAGTCACATGGTCCCTCCATGTGACTCCATGTGAAAGGAAGATTGAAAATTATAGTTCAGTAGTGTTCCCAGGAGGAAAAGGAAGAATCGAGTAAGGAATTTTTCCATAGAAGATCTGAAGTAGAAGTCAGGGGCCAAGGTGTTAGACAGTGTGGTGGGAATGGATAACTTTAACTAATTTTGCATGCAGGTCTTTTGCCATTTGACCTTGCAGTAGTACCTCCCACTAGAGTTTTGAGAGCATATTTCTCTTTTTCAGTGGTTTTGGTCTTGCTCATGTGACTTGCGTTGGCCAATGAAATGCTGGAAGACATTATATGAGCAGAGACTTTATGTGTGCTTGTGTGATTTAGAATTGCCTCTTGTACTCCTGTAATTCACTGTGGGAAAGAACATGGCCTGGGTAGCCTCTGGCTCCTGAATAAAGACATATGGAGCATACTTGAACTTTACTGACAGCCTGGAGTCAAGTCCAGCTAAGACCAGTGATCCCATGTGAACCCCTGAGAACCTGCAAGGATTGTAAACCACCAGCACTTTGAGGTTGTTTGTTATACAGCATTATTGCCACAATAGCTGACTAATACAGGGTGGCAGAGAGTTTGAATATGAAGACCCAGGAGAGTGGGAAGATGATCTGAGTAGTCTGGGAGTAGTGGCTTATAGCAGCTAAGATGATGAGACTTTTAAATTCAAAATTCCTGGATTCATCCCAGCTTTCCATGTCTACAACTTATGCATTGTGTGATATGGGGCAGATAGGTCAAGCTGCCTTTGACCCAACTCTTGTCTTATAAATTGGGGGTAATTGTAAAAGCCAACCTCAAAGGATTGGTTTGAGAATGAAATATGATTATGTAAGCTCAGCACAGGGCCTGACTGATGCTCCCTTTACTTGAAAATTATCATCTCATTTTTTTCTCTTATTCTCTTGTTTACTGTTTATAATTCATATAACACTTCTTTGTAGAAGCCTTCCTTGACTGCTACTTTCCCACTCCAGAACAGAACCATTTCTCCTTTATAACATTTATAGTAATTCGAAGTGACATAAAGGTATAACTTTTGGAGGTATTGTTAAATGTTTACTCCAAATCTCCTCTACCAGTTTCTATATATTGAGAGGGCTGAGACAATGTGTGTATCTAGCACAGTGCCTAGAACATAGTAGGAGATTAATGAATGAATGGGTAAAAATAAGTACTAATAAATAGCAGTGATTCTGATCTTCTGATCACTTTTATCCTACACACCTTCCTTTGCTCTTTGCACTATGTGTTGGGGAATTGGATTGATTTAAAGGATTTGGGTGAGCCATCAGCAGATGTGGGACTGAAATTCGGGTCTCCCTATTTCTAGTCTGGTGGTCTGCCTTGCTCATGGCACCATCTTCCACTGTGCCCTTCCAAAGCCACAATTTACATGGCTGGCTTGGAACCCTGCCTCTCTGCCTGAGATTAACCAGCCTCCCATTTACCCACCAAAGGATGGAACATGCTCCCTTTGTGTGCAGCAGTTTAGCTAGCGTTTTGCTTTAACTTTTCTATGCATGCTATCTGGTGTCCCAAAATTGGCCTTTGTGGGGAAATCAATAACAGCTCATGCATACACATCCCTTCCACAGGACATTAGGCCAGCTATTGAAGTAACTGTGGCTGGAAAGGAGAGTTCTATTTGTAACTGAGGCAACTGCAGATGAAATGATGCTTTCCTATGTGTATTTGGGTAGAAAACACAAATTCTCCCCCTCCTCATGTCTCCAGCTGTTGGCAGTCCTTCTCTCATTTTAGAGCTGTCTGCATCAGTTGCTTTCTTTCAGGAATTCTTAGTCATACACACACTGCAAATGAGGAAAGAGGGGGTTTCCTCTTGGACTGCTGTAGTCAAATTCAAAGGTCCAGGTCCCTGATCTGAAGTCAGAGGACCTGTATCCTACTCAGTCTAAATTTGTCCAGGGCCTCACTTAGCAAGCCAGCACAAGTCAGTTCCATTTATTAGGTTGTAGTATTCCCATCTGGAAAACAAAGGGATTAAATGTCATGACTCTCTCTCTCTCTCTCTCTCTCTCTCTCTCTCTCTCTCTCTCTCTCTCTCTCTCTCTGTCTCTCTCCCTCCCTTCCTCCCTCCCTCCCTCCCTCCCTGTTGCTGTATTGGCTGTCCCATGTTAACACCATCCTTACAGGAGTAATGGGGGAAGAAGAATGAACATCTATGAAGTACCCTCTATCTGTCAAACACTTAACATTCATTATCTCTTAGAATAGTCACAACAACCTTATTATTTAGTTTTTCCATACAAGGAAACAGGCTTAGAGAGGGAAGATGACTCATTTGAAGTCACAGAGTTTAGGAGGATTTAAGTCCACATTTTCCCCACCACATTAGGTAAGATGTTGAGAAGTTGAGATGATAGCCGTTAGCCACATGTTAGGTGTTAAATTGTGTCCACCAAAATTGATATGTTGAAGTCTTAACCCCCATTACCTCAGAATGTGACCTGATATTGGAGATAGGGACTTTACAAATGTAATCAAATTAACATGAAACAACTGAGCCATAGGAGCTGAGGTCCGAGTTTAGGGTAATATTCTGGGAAAATCAGGCACAAGGCAGATCAGGCAAGATGCAAAATAATATTAATGAGAGCAGAATCTCCTTACTATTTAGTATTGATAGAGCATTTTCTCATTGATTCTTTCAATTTAAACTTCACACATCATTATCCAGGTGAGGAAACTAAGACTTCTAGAGACTAAATGGCTTCTGGAAACTACGTAAATATACACAAACAGTTAATGATAAAGTTGGGACTCAAAATCATGTTTGACACCAAGCCCAGTGTTATTTTCTTAAGCACAGCTCCTAGAGTCACAGAGCTCTTCAAAAGAGGCTTGTGCTACAATGAAGATGATGTTGATGTTGATGGCAGTGCTAATGGTATTGCTAATGATAATGTTGATAATGATGACAATTATGATGTGATAATGATGAAGGTGAAGATGATGGTGTTATTGATAATGACAATGACAATGGCTTGCCCTCTTCAAAAACGTATTTCCAAATCCATCCTCTAGCTTTTGCTCTTACAAAATCGCTATAAATACTGCGCTTTATGGCACATTGATCAGCAGAGATGCTCTGCAATGAGAAAAGGCTTGCAAGGTCCCACACATTTGGGGAATGCTATACATTTTGCCCTTCTCTGGGAGAAGCACAGTGTGTGTTAACATAGGAAAGGTTCTGAGACATCTTGTATTAATGTAACTATTTCGCTTTGTCTAATACATATTTCCAAAATCTTTTTTGACTTGAGAACCCCTTTCTTATGTAATTATTATCTATTGATACCCCAAATAACAAGTGTTCTTTATAAAGCCCTTGGGAAAACAGTACCCTAGCCTTTTTTTTGTCTCCTTATCTAATCTTTTAGACCAACCCCAACCCATATCATTCAGCAAGTCCTCAGAGATACCTCCATGGGGCTCTCCTCCCACCCCACTGAGCTCTAATAACTTGCCTAGAGTCCTTCACTGGACACATATCCTAGACCTTTCCCACCCAGGATGGAGTCATGGAGACTATGGAGCCAGGGTCACAGGCTTCATTCACCAAGGCTATCCACTGGGGGGAAAGTCTAAATGCAAAGCCAGAGATGGCTGCTTAAGGGCCATCTTCGATCCTATCCTAGAGGGGGCTGGAAGATGGACAGCTAGGAATGGGAATGAGGAGGAGATATGGATGAACTGGGATACCAATGCTAAAGGACAGCTTCAACAGAGAAGATACCAGGGGAATGAGTCAGGGACCACAACATGGAGCATTTGATCACAGACAGAGGCCTGTTTGGGTGAAATCTCATGTTCCTGTATCATGCCCTGTTATGGTTTGGTTGTGTCCCCATCCAAATCTCATCTTGAATTGCAACTCCCACAACTCCCACATGTTGTGGGAGGGACCTAGTGGGAGATGGTTGAATTACAGGGGTGGGTGTTTCCTATGCTGTTCTTGTGACAGTGAATGAGTCTCATGAGATCTGGTGGTTTTAAAAATGGGAGTTTCCCTGCACAAGCTCTCTCTTTGTCTGCTGCTCTCCACGTAAGAGGTGACTTGCTTCTCCTTCCCTTTTGCCATGATTGTGTGACTTCCTAGTCATATGGAACTGTAAGTCCATTAAACCTCCTTTGCTTCCCAGTCCTGGGGGTATGTCTTTATCAGCAGCATGAAAATGGACTAATACAGTAAACTGATACTGTGGGGCTCTCCTGAAAAGATACCAGAAAATGTGAAAGTGACTTTGGGACTGAGTAATAGGCAGAGGTTGGGACAGTTTGGAGGGCTTAGAAGACAGAAGAATGTGGGAAAGTTTGGAACTTCCTAGAGACTTGTTGAATGGCTTTGACCAAAATGTTGATACTGATATGGACAATGAAATCCAGGCTGAGGTGGTCTCAGATGGAGATGAGGAGCTTGTTGGGAACTGGAGCAAAGGTGACTCTTGTTATGTTTTAGGAAAGAGACTGGCGGCATTTTGTCCCTGCCCTAGAGATTTGTGGAACTTTGAACTTGAGAGATGATTTAGGGTATCTGATGGAAGACATTTTTAAGCAGCAAGGTATTCAAGAGGTGACTTGGTGCTGTTAAAGGCATTTCCATTTCAAAAGGGAAACAGAGAATAAAAGTTTGGAAAATTTGCGGCCTGGCAATGCAATAGAAAAGAATATCCCATTTTCTGAGGAGAAATTCAAGTTGGCTGCAGAAATTTTGCTTAAATGTTAATCACCAAGATAATGGGGAAAATGCCTCCAGGGCATGTCAGAGGTCTTCACGGCAGCCCCTCCCATTACAGGCCTGGAGGCCTAGGAGGAAAAAGTGGTTTTGTTGGCCAGGCTGAGGGTCTCCAAGCTGTGTGCAGTCTAGAGACTTGGTGCCCTGCATCCCAGCCACTCCAGTTGTGGATGAAAGGAACCAATATAGAGCTTGAGCTGTGGATTCAGCGGTACAAACTCCAACCCTTGGCAGCTTCCATGTGGTGTTGAGGCTGCAGGTACACAGAAGTCAAGAATTGATGTTTGGGAACCTCCATTTAAATTTCAGAAGATGTAAGGAAACTCCTAGACATCCAGGCACAAGTTTGGTGCAGGGGCAGAGCCCTCATGGAGAACCTCTGCCAGGGCAGTTCAGAAGGGAAATGTGGGGTCAGAGCGTCCATGTAGAGTCCCTACTGGGGCATCACCTAGTGGAGCTGTGAGAAAAGGGTCAACATCATCCAGACCCCAGAATGGTAGATTCACTGACAGCTTGCACTGTGTGCCTGGAAAAGTCACAGACACTCAATGCCAGCCCATGAAAGCAGGAAGGAGTGGGGCTATACCCTGCAAAGCTACAGGGGCAGAGCTGCCCAAGGCTGTGGGAACCCACCTCTTGCATCAGTGTGACCTGGATGTGAGACACAGAGTCAAACGGGATCATTTTGGAGCTTTAAGATTTGACTGCCCTGCTGGATTTTGGACTTGCATGGGACCTGTAGCCCTTTTATTTTGGTCAATTTCTCCCATTTGGAATGGCTGTATTTACCCAATACCTGTACATCCCATTGTATCTAGGAAGTAACTAGCTTGCTTTTGATTCTACAGACTCATAGTTGGAAGGGACTTGCCTTGTCTCAGATAAGACTTTGGACTGTGGACTTTTGAGTTAATGCTGAAATGAGCTAAGAGTTTGGGCGACTATTGGGAAGGCATGACTGGTTTTGATATGTGAGGATATGAGATTTGGAGGGTCCAGTGGTGGAATGACATGGCTTGGCTGTGTCCTCTCCCAAATTTCATCTTGAATTGTAACTTCCACAATTTCCACATGTCATGGGAGGGACCTAGTTGGAGGTGATTGAATTATGGGGGCGGGTCTTTCCTGTGCTATTCTCATGATAGTGAATGAGTCTCACGAGATCTGATGGTTTTAAAAATGGGGGTTTCCCTGCACAAGCTCTCTCTTCTTTTTACCTGCTGCCATCCATGTAAAACATGACTTCCTCCTCCTTGCCTTCTGCCATGACTGTGAGGGCTCCCCAACAATGTGGAACTGTAAGTCCATTAAACCTCTTTTCATTCCCAGTCTTGGTATGTCTTTATCAGCAGCATAAAAATGGACTAATGCATGCCTCATACTCCTTTTACTCATTTCTGGCAGCTTCCTCTGGACCAATAACCTACCTTGAAGCTTCAAAACTGACCCAGACTTCAGCAGGAGGAGACAGAATTGGTTAATGATTCTCCATTATCCACAATGGTTCATGTCTTTGTATCTTTTAGTTTGACACAAAGCTGGATCCATGGGAAATGGTTGGTAAAAAGTCTTGATTTGTTGTTAATAACAGTAATAATAATAATAGTGGACTGTATGCTGAGAATGGATAATGTGACAGGCAGGCACTGTACTCTGTACTCTACATCTATCTTAGAGTTAATTTTTCCAACAGCCCTGTTACATTGTTATTATTATGGTTATGTATAGATGAGGAAACTGAGACTCTGTGATGTGAAGTAGCTTGGTCAAGAAAACCAGGTTGAAGTGCAACATCGAAGATTTGAACTGAGGTCTAATAATAAAGGCACCTACAGGATAACTAGCTAGTCAAAGCAAAAGCATTCTCCAATTTTTCTTCTCCAGACCTCTAGTGACTCAGTCTGTCACAGAGCACAGGAAAAGCTGGAATTTAAGGTGGTTGTATTAGAGATGACTTTCCACTGGACTGAGAATGGAGCTTTTGCCTGACTTCTACTTGGAGAGGTCATGCTTGGAGGCAGGAAGAGGCCCTATGGCGGGGACTCTGAAACTTCCCCACCCACTGAGGCAGAGCTGGGACTGCCTGTCACTGGGACAGACAGGTAGAACCCAGAAATCATGTTAAAGCTACAGACCAGCTATGGGGGCTGATATAGTTTGGCTGTGTCCCCACCCAAATCTCATTTGAATTGTAACTTCCGTAATTCCCGTGCGTTGTGGGAGGGACCTGGTGGGAGGTAATTGAATCATGAGGGAGGGTTTTTCCTGTTCTGTTCTCATGATAGTGAATAAATCTCATGAGATCTGATGGTTTTCAAAAGGGAAGTTCACAGGCGTATGCTCTCTTGCCTGCCACCATGTAAGACGTAACTTTGCTCCTTATTTGCCTTCCACCATGTCTGTGAGGCCTCCATAGCCATGTGAAACTGTGAGTCAATTAAACTTCTTTCCTTTATAAATTACCCAGTCTTGGGTATGACCTTGTCAGGAGCTTGAGGACAGATTAATACAGGGGTCCACAAAGCAGTGCTGCTTGAGAATCTAATGAATGTGAGAAGGGAGGGCAGCAGTCAGAGTGACCTTTTTAGAGAACAGAGCCATGTATTGCCTTAAAACCTGTCAGAGTCTTCCCTTCTGCTCAGGATAAAATCTTAAGGGCTGACCACGACCTCTAAGACCTGCCATGACCTGGCCTCTCCATCTTCCCAGCCTCATCTTTCATTACTGCTTTGGACTGAATTATTTCCCCCTAAAATCCATATGTTGAAGCTCTAACCCTGAATGGGACTCTATCTTGAGACTGGTATTTTAGGAGTAATTAAGGTTAATTATGTCATAAGGGTGGGCCCTAAGCAGATAGGATTATAACCTTATAAGAAGAGGAAGAGAGAGATTTCTTTCTCCCTCTCAGCTGTCTGAGGACATAGCAAGAATGTGACCATTTGCAAGCCAGGAAGAGAGCCCTCGTCAGAAATGACCATGCTGGCACTCTGATCTTGAACTTCCAGCCTCCAGAATTATAAAAAAAAAATACAGTTCTCTTGGTTAAGCCACTCACTCTATGGTATTTTGCTATGGAAACCCAAGCTAACTAAGACAACTTCTTCACTCCTTCCCTTTTATGCTCCCATCAGGTCAAACTCCCTCCCAGTTACTTGAATTTACCATGCTCTTGCTCTGTTTTGCTTCCATGATTTAGCGTATGTTATTATCTATGCCTAGCGTGCCTTTTTCTCTTCTTACTCTTCACATTGCTAACTCTTGTAATCCTTCAGGACTCAGCCTTGGATGATGTATTAGTCGGGACAGACTAGTTTATGCTGTGGTAACAAACATACCCCAGATCTCTGTAGCTTACAGAGCTTGCTTTTCACTCTGTGACATGTCTGATGTGGCTAGGCAGGAGGTCTCTGTTCATTGTAGCCACACAGGAACCCAGATATATAGAAACACAAGACTTTATAACCTCTGAGGCAAGAAAAGGGGATATGGTGACTAGCTCACTGGCTCTTGAAGACTTTTGCCAAAGTCTTTAAGACTTTGCCAAAAAGTGACATGTACCACTTCTGGTCACATTTCACCTGAGCAATCTACACAGCCATCCCTCACTAACTGTCATAGATGGCTGCAGCAATGGCCTGTGACTTGTTATTTCCTCCCTGTATCTGTGCCTTTGGGTAGTCCCCACCCACACTGATTGTGGGTGGCTCTGTGATTTGCTTTGGCCAATGGGAAAATAACAAATTTGATGCAAGCAGAGACTTGAAAAGTGCTTGTACAGAGAGCTTGCCCTCTCTTGCTATTCCTGGCAAGAAATAATCACCATAATCACCAATATGTAAATAAGCTCAGTATAGCCTGCCAGAGACACATGGCCCACAGTCACTCCAGCCAATAGCCAGCAACAGACACCAGGTGTGTGAAGCCATATTGTAGAGCCCACCATCCCCTATCAACCTGCCAGTCAATGGAAGTCACATGAGAATGTAGGTGAGACTAGCCCAAACTGCCAATTCACAGACCAGTGAAAGGTTGTTGTTAGGCTACTATGTTTTGGAATGGTTTGTTACACAGCAAAAGCTAACTGGTAAACTATTTCAAAGTGTATGGGGAAGTGCTGTTTCTGGTATTTAGAAAGAGAGGGGAATAGGGTATTGTTAAATAATACTAATGACAAATTAATAACTACCACAAATGTCTTCTCCTACATCCAGGAAATACTTTGAGTCTCCTGTGAAAGCTAAGGTGGGGCTCCTCTTCTGTCCTCTTTCAGTTTCCTGGGCTTCTCTGACACCCCTGCAACCCAGCACTGCTCTCACTTTGTAGCAATTGACTGGCTCCCCTAGAGCATGTCAACCAGCAGGCTCTGAATGGGTAACAGGAGGCTGAGATACTGGGTTCCTTAGTCCTTGGAGTGACCAGGTGGGCCCTGGGTTCATCTGCTTCCTTCAGCGACAAGTAGCCTCTTCTGTCTATTCTAGTGGGTTGTGCAGATTCAATAATTAACCGTGTATAATGTGACATAAAAAACATTGACCTCTTGTCTGGTACCCCAGGAGGCTGCAGGTTTTCAGAGAGCAGGGCTGTGTTACATTCATTCTTTCTCAGATCCTAGCACTGTGTCTGACTCATCGTAATTGTTCAATAAATATTTGCTGAAACAAGGGATGGTGAATGAAGGTAGCTAGGAGTTGTAATCAGTGTGGCCTCTCTGTGGTTAAGGCTCCAGAACTGAGGAAGGGGGTCAGCTAGACCTGCACTGTCCAATATGGTAGTCACCAGCCACAAGTAATAGGTTGAATTCCCTTCCCCCAAAATCCATATGTTGAAGTCCTAACCTCCACTTCCTTGGAATATGACTTTATTTGCAGTCCCATAGGACTGGTATCCTTATAAAAAGGGGAAATTTGGAGACAGACACACACATAGAACATCATGTGAAGTTGAAGACAGAGATGAGGGTAACATTTCAACAAGCCAAGGAATGCTGAAGATTGCCAGCAACTCACCAGAAGGTAGGTGAGAGGCATGGAACAAACTGTTTCTCACAGAACTCAGAACGAAGATGCCCTACCAACACTTTGATCTTGAACTTCGAGCCTCCAGAACTGGGAGACAATACATTTCTGCTGTGTCAGCCATCTCGTGAGTGGTACTTTGTTAAGGCAGCCCTGGAAAACTAATATACCACATGTGGCTATTTAAATTTAAATTTAAATTAATCAGCATTAAAAATTTAGGTCCACAGACCTACCAGTTATCTTTCAAGAGCTCAATAGCTACATGCAGCCAGTGGTTCCTGTATTATAAAGAAGGTAGAAAACAGTTCCATCACCACAGAAATTTATCTTGGCTAGTGTTGAGCAGTGGTAATCATTCTAAACTCTGACTGCATGTTAGACTGTCCAAGGAGATTTTTCTTTTAAATTAAAGGTCGCAATTTGAGATGATTATAGATTCACATAAAGTTATAAGAAATAATACAGAGAGATCCTGTGTGTTCTTTACCCAGTTTCCCCCAATGGTACCATTTTGTAATACATTAGGAAAAGATCACAAGTAGAATATTGACATTTATATAGTCAGATGTAGAACAGTTCCATCTCCAAAGGGATCCCTTCCTGATGCCTCTTTTAAATTTATTGTCATTGACAAATATGGTGCTTAACATGATGTTTTGATACATGTATACATTGTGGAATGGCCAAATCAAGCTAATTAAAATATGCATTACCTCTCATAATTTTCTATGATGAGAATGCTTAAAATCTATTATCTTACCAATTTTCAATATACAGTACATTGTTATTAACTGTAGTCACCATGTTGTACAGAGATCTCTTGAATTTATTCCTCCATCTAAATGGAACTTTGTACCCTTTGACTAACATCTTCCCAATCCCTCAACCCCCAGCCTCTGTGACCACCATCCTACTCTCTGCTTCTGTGAGTCTGACTTTTTTAGATTGCAAATATAAGTGAGGCCATGTGGTATTCATCTATCTGTACCTGGCTTATGTCACTTAGCAGGTTCATCCATGTTGTCGCTTATGACAGGATTTTCTTCTTTTTAAAGGCTAAATAGTACTCCATTGTGTATACAGGCCATTTTGTCTTTGTCCCTGATGACCCCTTTTTTTTTTTAGCTAATCCCAACTCTCCCTGGCTAAGAGAAGAGAGACATATTCTAGGCGCAAAGAATAACATGTAAATGACCAGAGCGAAAGAAGGCCTTTCTGGGTCTTATAGTTATGCCAGCACAGAACAGAGCATTAGAGGTGTGGAGATGACAGAATTATTCCCTAAGGGTGTGGACTAATATGGACCAAGACAACACATTCCCTACTTCCCAGAAGAAAGCCATGAGCAGAGAGAGTATTCCATTTAGAAAAGAGGTTTACATCTTGACTTCCCTGGGTCCTGGTTCACTCGAAGTTTGCTGGTTAGCAATTCCTTGTAGCACCATGATGCCATGATGGATCAATTACTTTTACTTGGAACAGTTTTGACCAGTTGGGAAGGAGGGGAAGGCATTGGGGTTCTTGAAGTCTTTCTCATTCTTGGGGGTGCTCTGGGTGGGAGGGTTGAACGAAGGGTCTCTCACTCTCCTTTTGCTACTGTAAGTTTTCTTTCTATGATCTCACTTCCCAGAGGGAACAAAAAGCAGAGAAATGGGCTGTAAATCCCATTTATATTCATTAACACCCTAAAAATGAAAAATACCTTTCCATTATCCCTGGGATAATTCAAGCCCATTGCATAGGAAAATGTTATAAATCTTTGTCACTACAATCTCAGGGGCATGAGATTAGGATGTACTGTGCAGAGCAAACCAGTATGGGCCTGCCAGAAACTTTCCAGTCCTGTTGATGAGCTGGGTTTAGAAACCAGTGTTAAGGCATTTAAAGCACAGCCTTCCCAAAGAGGCTCCTGGAGATGTACCAGGGTCCTGAGCTTAGCTGAGGGAAACAGAGACACCCAAAGAGGCAACAGAGGGGCTTCTGCTCTTTGAAGCACAGTCCATAGGCTCCTCACAGTCACCGGATAATAATAAAATGTATCTAACATGTAGTGAATTCTTCTTCCAAGCTATGAACTATGCCAGCCTAATTCTACCTCTTCCCTGCCTCCATTTCACTTTTGTTGATTTATTTATCCATTTAAGATTTTTTTCATAATTGAGGTACAGCTTATGTATGATAAAGTGCACGTATTGGGTCTATGTCAAGTATCCACTTCAATGAATGTTCACCTATGTGTTCTCCATCTCGTCACCACCCAGGCCAAGACATTGAATATTTGCAGTGCCCCAAAAGTTTCTTTAGGCCATTTCCACTTAGCATCACCCTCAGGTAGTTACTCTTCTGACTATAATCACCATCTCTTAGTTTTGCCTGTTTTTGAACTTCATATAAATGGACGCTTCCAGCATGTACTGTTTTATTTTTCTCTGCATAATGTCTGAGATTCATCCACATTTTATGTATCAGTAATTCATTGTTTTTGTTGTTGTGCATGATTCCATTACATGAATAGATCTCAGTTTATTCACTGTTGTGCTGATGGATACTTTGGGTGGCTTCCAGTTTGGGGCTATTTGAATAATTTGTTGCTTCTTTTTTTCTTCATTGTATTTATCATTACTTGACATACTAAATATCTTACTTCATTTGTGCTGTTCTCCCCTAGTTAGGATGCAAGCTCCATGAAGGCCAATTTTTTTTTTTTTCTCTTTTTTCCCTATATCTCCAGCATCAAGAACACTGCCTGGCATACAATGGACACTCAATCAACATTTGTTGAAAGAATGAACAATGGAATGAATCGTCGTATTAACCATCATGTCTGGTGACAAACCAAACTTGACCAGGTTTGCCTGGGACTTCGACATTTAGCACTGAAAGTTCTATATCCTGGGAAACCCCTTTGCCTTGGGGAAACTTATGTGTGACTTTTATTATGATTCCTGATTTGCAGGTGAGGACATTGGCTCAGAAAATTTCAGTGACTTGTCCAGTTACCCCATCAGAGAGTGGTAGAGCCAGGGCTACTCAAGGCCGGGTCTTTGATGCAAAAGGTGGAATCTTTGCCCTTCAGGCTCCAAGGATGAGAAGACTGTCCTCTAACAAGGAGGGTTATAGGACTCATATCTACTAAGCTGAGGAAATTTGAGAGTTCAAGCATGTTGGAACTAATAGTTCTGAGTTTGATTAATATTTATGTATTTATATTTTTTGAGACAGAATCTCATTTTGTTACAGAGGCTCGAGAGCGGTGGTGCAATCATCGCTCACTGCAACCTCAAGCCCCAGGCTCAAGCAATCCTCCCACATCGGACTCCAAGTAGCTGGGATTACGGGCATGCTCCACCATGCCTGGCTAATTTTTATAATCCTTGTAGAGGTGGGGTTTTGCTTTGTTGCCCAGGCTGACCTTGAACTCCTGAGTTCAAGTGATTCACCCACCTTGGCCTCCCAAAGTATTGGGATTACAGGTGTGAGCTGCCACACCCAGCCCTGGGCTTGAGTATTAGTGCAACCATTTGCTGTCACTGTGAGCCTGGGGAAGTCACTACATTTCTCTAAGCCTTGCATCAGTGATAAGGGGATTCAAATTCCTCTCTCACAGGTCAGTGTGAGGATTCTATAATTTGATGAATGGAAACAATCAACTCTATCCTGGCACACAGAGGCAGCTTAACAACTGCTTTCATTATTATCACTAAAAACAGTTGTATTAGTTTGTTCCTGCTGCTGTGAAAACATACCCAAGACTGGGTAATTTATAAAGAAAAGAGGTTTAATTGACTCACAGTTCTGCATGACTGAAGAGGCCTCAGGAAATGGACAATCATGATGGAAAGGGAAGCAAACATGTCCTTCTTCACATGGCAGCAGAGAGAGAAGTGCTGAGCAAAGGGGGAAAAGCCCCTTATAAAACCATCAGATTTCATGAGAATTCACTCACTATCACGAGAACAGCATGGGGTAATCACCCCCAAAATTCAATTACTTCCCACCAGATCCCTCCCATGACATATGGGGATTATGGAAACTACAATGCAAGATGAGATTTTGGTGGGGGACACAGCCAAACCATATCAACAGTTTTGTGAAATGCACTTGTTTCTAATACATCTTTATCATCCCATATATAGTGTCATACTCAATGGTGAAAGACTGGAAGCCTTTCCTCTAAGATCAGGAACACTCACCCACTTCTATTCAACATAGCACTGGACATTCCAGCCCTAAAAAATTGAAGAAAAAAAAAGGACAGAAAAGAATTCATTCGCATTGGAAAGGAAGAAGTAAAATTATCTTTTCTCCAATGACATAATCTTATATGTAGAAACTAAAGATTCCACAAAAAAGCCTGTTAGAACAAATAAGCAAATTTACCAAAGCTGCAGGATAGAAAACCAACACACAAAAATCAGCTGTGTTTCTATACACTAACAATGAAAAATCTGAAAAGGAAATTAAGAAAACAATTTTATTTATAATAGCATCAAAAGGAATAAAATATATAGGAATAAATTTAACCAAGAAGTAAAAGACTTGTACACTGAAATCTACAAAATGTTGCTGAAAGTAATGAAAGAAGACACTAAAAATGGAAATAAATTCCCTGTTCGTGGATTATAAGACTTAATATTGTTCAGATGTCAATACTGCCCAAAGTGATCTACAGGTTCAGTACAATTTCTATCAAAACCCCAATGATGTGTTTTGCAGAAGTGAAAAAATTCATCCTAAAATTCATATGGAATCACTAGGGACCCCAAATAACCAAACAATCTTGAAACAGAACAAAGTCAGAGAACTCACACTTCCTGATTTCATAACTTACCACAAAGCTATAATAATAAACACTGTGTGGTAAAGGCATAAAGAAAGACATAAAGACCAATGGAATAGGATAGAGGGCCCCAAAATAAACACTTACATATATGGCCAAATGATTTTGGCAACAAGGATGCCAAGACCATTCAATGGGGAAAGGACAGTCTTTTCAACAAACGATACTGGGAAAATTGATATCCACATGCAAAAGAAGGCAGTTGAAACTGTACTTTGCATTATACACAAAAATTAACCCAGAATAGATGAAAGGCCTAAATATAAATACTAAAACTATAGAACTCTTGGAAGAAAATATAGTGGAAAATATTCATGACATTGGATTTAACAATGATTTCTTGGATATGACAATGAATGCACATGTTACAAAAGAAAAAATAGATAAATTGTATTTCTTCAAATTAAAAACGTGTGGATCAAAAGACACTATCAACAGATTGAAAAGCAGAATGGAGTAAATATTTACAAATCATATATGTGATAAGCAATTAATACCCAGAATAGGTAAAGAGCTCCTACAGTTCAACAACAATAAAACAAACAATCCAGTTAAAAAATGCACAAAAGACTTGAATAAACATTTCTCCAAAGAAGAAATTCCAAAGTTAGAGGACCTAGAGTTGCATTTTTCAAATTTCAGATTGGGATTTTTTAGTGGTCATGAAATCAGTGGAGGGGAGCTCTGACTAGAGTAGAAGAGGAATTACCAGATGTGGAGCACAGTGGATAAGGCCGACTGGTTGGGCTTGAATCCCGGTCTTGCCATTTTCTGGCTGTGGGACCTTAGCCATGTTACTCAAGGGGATTTAAGTCTCACTTCCTTCACCTATAAAATGAGCATAATAATACTAGTTACTTCATAGGAATGAATTAATATTTATTAAGGACTTAGAGTAGAGCCTAGAACATAGGAAATGCTATATGTGTTTGCAGTTAGTAACACGACTTATTTTGTAATACTTAATGTTTTTGTCTATTCATGTATACATGTACATGTACAGGGCTATGATATAAAACACAGTTCTTAGTATGAGTTGTGTATTTCTTGTTCTGATCACCCAGTTTATGCCTCTTTGGGTCAATGTGTGGAACATTGCTTACTGTTTCATCTCACTGTCCTCTGAACTATGTACTGGTATTAGCATCATCCCATAATGCGGGTGAGAATACGAAGACTCACAGTAGTGGGAAAGTTGTGTCTCCAAGTCCACACAGCTCAGGAGTGGAAGAACCTGGATTTGAGTGAGCCCTGGTGGTCTGCCTTGAGGACCACTATGTTTTCAGAGCCTTGCCTTGCCTCTCAGAGGTGAGAGCCACCTCCGTTTCAACAGGGCCATCGCTGGTGCTGAGGCAGCCTCCTCGTCGCCCCAAGCAGGACAGATGCTCTTTGGCTCCTTTGGGTTAGTGAGTGAGGCTGCAAAATGGCTTTTCATTTCATATTTGTGTGTTGATGTACATATGCCTTTTCCCTCTGAGCCTTTGGTTGTTGTCATCTCTCCTTTTTCCTTCCAGTAATAAAATCTAATCTAATTTCCAGTAGATGTAACTGAAATTTTATTTCCAGAGTTGGGTCCCGCAAAGCTGTCAGTGGCTCTGGGGACCTCAGAGAGAGATTCAGGCTGGCATGGGGAGACAAATCGATCCAGGCCAGCGAACTACCCTAATATCTGTGCTGATTATGGCACACAAATAATAAAGATGCATCTACAGCTGGCTGGGGATCAATATCCCTGAAGAGGGGAGTGGAAAGCGGCTGTAGCCACAGCAATGGGCAGGATCTACAGGCATGCACCATTATGCCCCGCTAATTTTTATTTTTGTAGAGATGGGATCTCGCTGTGTTGCCCAGGTTGGCCTCGAACTCCTGAGCTCAGGTGATCCTCCCACCTTGGTCTCTCAAAATGCTGGGATCCAGGTGTGAACCACCATGCTCAACCGGTTCCAGGGGTCTTATAGGACATCGAGACATTTGGGGACTAGGTGGGCATTTAGTATCAGGTATGTCATTATCTATCCATGCTTCCAGCTGCTGGAACATCCTGATTCTCAGCCCATCTCAAGAGCAAGATGCCCCACACCTGGTCTGGAATGATGACCACACTCTGATAGTAGAGACAAGATACTGCCCATCCGTATAGGCAGTGACAGTTTTATTCATTCCAGAGCTATTCGGTCCTCCCAGAATAGCAGAATGTCAAGACAAGAGGGATCCTCAGGTTCTAGTAGAAAGGTGCATCCCCACATTTAGCATAAATGGGACCACACTATCCTAATAATTCACACTGCTACTTGCAGAATGGCCAAGACATGCCAAGGCTCTGTTAAATTATCTTTACTCTTCACCTACACAAACTTTCAGTAAGAAGTTATATATAGTTCCATTTAATAAAAGATGACATGAGGGCTCAGAGGGGTTATTTAAGTTGCTTAAAGTCACATAGCTACAAGCAGAGTTGGGATTTGAACCCAGTGTGTCTGACTCTAGAGCCTCTAGGTGTAGTCTATGGGTCAGCAAGGTTAGTATCACCTGGGAGCTTATTAGAAATGTAGAACTCAGGCCCCTTTTCCATACTTTGGACCAGAATCTCTGTTTTAACAAGATCCACAGATGATGTGTGGGCACATTAAAGCTTGAGAAGTGTGAACGTAAAGGATTTTCCTTCCCATTGCTGTGTTTCATAGAATCTGGCTGTTACTAAATAAACAAACTGATTAATTAACTAGTGAACAAGCAGATATATACCAACTTGAATTCCAGGGTTAAAGAGTAATCTTCAGCAAAGCATTTAATTTTCACAGTAGTATCACTAAACATCTGCAGGTAGGAGGAGAGGAAAGTGATTTCTTCACCTGGAGTTAGGTAAAAGATCATGGTGGGTGCAAAGAGTAGTGAGCAAATCTACTTAATCTCCCCATTGTTTCTCTCCTAAGGAGCACAGATATCAACTGGACATGAAGGGCAGGGACAGGAGAGAGCCTATGTGGAGAGGAGGTTCTTCCAGGAGGTGGTAAAATAACCAGTTCTCATTCATCAAGTGTCTACTTTGTGTCAGGCACTGGGCTGAGTGCTTCGCATATGCAATAGCTGTGGTTGCAGTCTATAAACCCATATGAACAAGAACTAAAATAAAACTCCCTTTCCTTTTTCTTATCATTTTGAGCCTCCAGTTTGCTAAACAGGAGAAACTTAATCTCAATTCATTTGGGTCCTACCTTGCCTCAGAATATATCTAAGTTCCAGGGGTCTTTTTAAAATGTAAATTTAAATGTGTTAGAAACGGGGTCTCACTCTGTGGTCCAGGCTGGTGCAGTGGCATGATCATAGTTCATTACAGCCTAGAACTCTTGGACTCAAGCGATCCTCTTGTCTCAGCCTCCTGAGTAGCTGGGACTATAAGCATACAGCACCATGCCCAGCTACATTAGTCCATTCTTGTACTACTATAAAGAAATACCTGAGACTGGGTAATTTATAAATGAAAGAGGTCTAATTGGCTCATGTTCTGCAGTCTATACGGGGAAGAATGGCAGCTTCTTCTACTGAGGAGGCCTCAGGAAGCTTTCAATCATGGCAGAAGGCAAAGATGAAGCAAGATCATCTTACGTGACCAGAGCAGGAGAAAGAGAGAGAGGGGAAAGATGCCACACACTTTAAAACAATCAGATCTAGGAGAACTCACTCACTATACAATACCAAGGGGTATGATACTAAACCATTTGTACAAACTCCTCCCCCATGATTCAATCACCTCCCATCCAAAACTGGGGATTACAATTCAACATGAGATTTGAGTGGGGACACAGGTTCAAATCATGTTATTCCACCCCTGATCCCTCCAAAATCTCATGTCCTTCTCACATTTCAAAATACAATCATACCTTCCCAACAGTCCTTCAAAGTCTTAACTCATTTGAGCATTTCTCAAAAGTCCGAAGTCCCAAGTCTCATTTGAGACAAGGCTAGTCACTTTCACCTATGAGCCTGTAAAATCGAAAACAAATTAGTTACTTCCAAGATACAGTGGAATTATAGGCATATTATACTTCCATTCCAAAAGGGAGAAATCAGCCAGAAGAAAGGGGCCAAGGCTCCATGCAAGTCTAAAACCCAGCAGGGCATTCATTAAACCTTAAAGTTCCAAAACAATCTCATTTGACTCTATGTCCCACATCCAGGACATACTGGTATGAGGGGTGGGCTCCCAAGGCCTTGGGCAGCCCTGTACCTTTGGCTTTGCAGGGTTCAGTCCCTGCTACTGCTTCCAAAGACTGGCACTGAGTGCCTCTGGCTTTTCCAGGTGCAGGGCGAAAGCAGTTGGTAGATCTACCATTCTGGGGTCTGAAGGATGATGGCCATCTTCTTACAGCTCCACTAGGCAGTGCCCCAGTGAGAGCTCTGTATGGGGGCTCCAATTCCACATTTACCATGCACACTGCCCTAGTAGAGGGTTCTCCATGAGGGACTCTCCCCTGCAGCAGGCTTCTGCCTGGACATTCAGGCTTTTCCATACTTTCTCTGAAATCTAGGTGGAGGATCCCAAGCCTCAACTCTTGCATTGTGTGCACTTGCACGCTTAACACCATGTGGAAGGTGCAGAGGCTCACAGCTTGCTCCCTCTGGAGGAGTTGCCTGAGGTGTACCTTGGGTCATTTGAGCCACAGCTGGAGGTGGAGAGGCCAGTATGCAGAATGGTGTCCTGAGGCTGTACAGGGCAATGGAGCTCTGAACCTGGCCCACAAAGCCATTCAGGCCTCATAGGCCTCTGGGCTTGTGATGGGAGGGGCTGCCATGAAAGTCTCTGGAATGCCACCAAAAACTTTCTCCCATTGTCTATCAGCATTTGCTTTCCTTTTAGTTATGCAAATTTCTGCAGCCTGCTTGAATTTCTCCCCTGAAAATGGGCTTTTCTTTTCTACCACATGGCTGTGCTGCAATTTTTCCAAAAATTTATGCTCTGCTTCCCTTTTAAATATAAGTTCCATTTTCAGATCATTTATTTGCTCACACATAAGCATAGGTTGTTAGAAGCAGCCAGGCCAAATATTGAACACTTTGCTGCTTAGAAATTTCTTCCACTAGATACCCTAAATCATCACTCTCAAGTTCAAAGTTCCACAGATTCCTTGGGCAGGGGCACAATGTCTCAAAGTTCTTTGCTAAAGTGTAACAAAAGTGATGTTTGCTCCAGTTCCCAATAAGTTCCTCATCTCCATCTGAGATCTCATCAGCCTGGCCTTCACTATCCCTTTTACTATCAGCATTTTGGCCACAACCATTTAACAAGTCTCTAGGAAGCTCCAAAATTTCCCTCATCTTCCTGTCTTCTTCTGACCCCTCTACACTCTTCCAATCTGTGCCTGTTACCCAGTTCCAAAGTCGCTTCCACATTTTCAGATATCTTTATAGTAATGCCCCACTCCTTGGTACCAATTTTCTATATGTATTTGTTCTCATAGTGCTATGAAGAAATACCTGAGACTGAGTAATTTATTAAAAAGAGGTTCATGATTCTGAAGGCTGTATAAGCAGCATAGTGGCTTCTGCTTCTGGGGAGGCCTCAGGAGACTTACAATCATGGTGGAAGGCAAAGGGGAATCAGGCATACCTTACATGACTGAGTAGAAGGAAGACAGAGAGGGGGAAGATGTTATACACTTTCAAACAAGCAGATCTTGTGAGAATTCACTCACTATACAGTACCGAGGGGGATGATACTAAACCATTCATGAGAACTCCACCCCCATGATCCAATCATCTCCCGCCAGGCTATATCTTCAAAACTGGGGATTACAATTCAACATGAGATTTGGGTGGGGACACCAATCCAAACTACATTACTGGCTAGTTTTTATTTTTGAAGAGATGGGGTCTTGTTTTTTTGCCCAGGCTGGTCTTGAACTCCTGGGCTCAAGTGATCCTCCCACCTTGGCCTCCCAAATTTCTGGAATCCCAGGTGTGATCCTGGCCAATTCCAGGGGTCTTATAGAGGATCGAGGCATTTGGGTACTGGGAGAGAGTATGGGCATCTAGTATCAAATATGTTATCATCTACCCATGGTGCCAGCTGCTGGGACATGCTGGTTCTCAGCCCATGGGTCCCGTGGGTTGCTGCTGCGTTCTCCTTTACCCTGATTGCAAGGCATCCTCTAATGCCCTCAGTTGTGTCCCCACTGCTCTGGCCCCCAGGATCTTTCTGTGGTGCCTGAACTGCCCTGGGACCATGACTGCTGGGAGGTAGTCTCAGGATCTTCTGCCTAGATCTGAGACTCTGCTACTTCTACAGAGAAGATTTCTGAGCTGTGGTTGGGAACAGAAGCCCCCTTTGCTTTCAGATTCCTGAGTCTATCTAGAACATCTGTCACCCTTCCTTCAATCCACCACACACACAGATGTGTGCTGCTGGGGAGGATGGGACCTCCTTCTCCAAAAGCCCCAACATCTACTTACTCTTTGCTTCTCAGGAATCTTTTCTTCTGCTTGGGGGACAGGAAGCCTTGTTTTGACTCCACATTGTTTTTCTCAAATCAATATTAATATCCTAGCTCCCATAAGGTCTAAGCTTTCAAATCTTTTCTCTGCATTCTTAACTGATATCCCTTCCCTGCAGCAATGAATGCCTGGGAGAGTAGCCACCTTTCTTCCTGGGTGAGAAGGGTAAGCACCATGGAGGACAAAGGAATATGGGTAGAAACATCCTTAGATTGTAACTCACAGTATTACTTCATTTAATCTTGCAAGTCTGTAAGACTTAATATTAGCTACTAGTATTACTCTGAAAAATGGAGAAATGAAGCCATAAAAGAGCAAAAGATTTGCCCAAGGACACAGAGTTAACTCTGGAGCCAAGACAGAAACTCAAGACTCTTACCCAGGTCTAGAGCCCAGGAATGTGAGTAAGACCATGAAGGTTTGACTCTTAGTGTGGCCACTTTCCAGCTGTGTGTCTTTGGCCAGATCCCCTAACCTCCCTTAGCCTTCATTTCTTTATCTTCAAAATGAAGATAATAGTGGTGGGACCACCTCATGGAGATGACCTAGAGGTAATGATTACAGAAATTTCTAGCACATGTAACTGCTCAATAAACTTCAGCTATTATTAGTATTGTTTTGTCATTATATTGTCTTTCAAGCTGATAGAACACAGCATCATTTAAAGTCCTGGGATCTTAAGGTAAATCTCAAGATGTCATAATTGAAAGAAAGGGGCTTTAGAAATAAATCACTCCCACTTCCTTATTTTACAGATGGAAAAACTGAAGCCCAGGAAGGGAAAAGAGGATACCCAATGACACAGTTTGATGCTATTAAAAAGAAGAAGAACTGATTTTGGTGAAAGGTAAAGAGTAAATTTTGCAAAAGTTGAATCAGAGATGCCTGGGAGACATTCTGGTGGAGACGCCCAGCAGCAGTTAGACATACAGGCTTTTGCTCAGCAGAGTCATCTGGGCTAGAGCCTGAGATTTAAGAGTTGCTAGCATTTGGGTGGCTAAAACCCCATAGGGGTGGCTGAGATTACCCACGGGAAGTGTAAGGATTGGTAAGAAAGGAAGGTAGGGGTGGAGTTTTAGGATTTACCAACATGTAATAGGATAACAGAGACAGTGGCCATTGAAGAGACCCAAAGAAGGAAAAGAAGGAGACACAGAAAAGAACCAGGAGAGAATGGGGCTGCAAGAAAAAAAATAAATGCAGCTTTCAGTTGCAAGAAGAATGAGTTCTGGAGAAACCAGGTGGAGCAGGGAAGGAAAGGAAAGAAGGTTTAGTCAGGAAGCAGAGTTTGTTTAAGGCTAAGTAGGGGCTTGAGAAGTGTCTCTGAACATGATCAACCCAAGTGAGGGTTAACGATGGCAATGCTGTCTGTTGAGGACCATAATGATGAGCAACTTTATTGAGCACCTTCAATCATTGGAATTATAATTAATTATTCACTCATTTCTTTGTTACTTGAAAAAATAGAGCTTTGTTGTAGATTTTCTTTGTTTCCTGCCATGGCATCAGAAATGAACCAGGTGACAGTTTCTCAATCAGCAAGGTTTTGGCTGTGCATCCATCTATGCAATTGTTTTCTTGGAAGCTCAGACTATGAGCCGGAAGAGGTCTCGCAAGGTAAATCATTTGGCTGCTAGTCCAATGCAGAAATGTCTACAACAACCTTGGCACGTGGTCCTCCAGAATCTGCTGGAGCACTTCTAGGGAAGCTCATTGTCCACTCCGGGCATTCTATTTATGAGTTAGTACCTGGAACTCCTACCTAGTTGTTCCTTACATTGATCTCTTTCTGAACTTCCACCTAAATGACCTATATCTGTCCCCTGGAGTCACATTGAACCATCAATTTCCCTTTCCAGTGGCTTTTCTTATTTGAAAACATCTCTCATGTTACCCCTTCAGACTTCTCTTTTCTTGTTACACATCTCTGTTCTGTCATCCTCTGGTCATTCTTTTAGCCCCCATGAGGCACATAAGGACACAAACTAAAGGACTGTCCTGGCACCAGCTCAGCTGCTACAGACTTAGTTCTGAATCAACCCAGTCACTTGCTTGTACCTCTCGTTACTCTTTCAACCTTTTTATTGCTGACACTGTTCTCTTATCTTTCTGATCTTGGTCTTTACTTAACTGATTATTAATTTGAACCTTGGCTTCCCCATATACTAGCTGTGTGATTTGTGCAAAGTTTTCAAACTTTCTAAGCTCCATTTTATTTTATTTTACTTTTATAATTTCACCTTATATCTTAGATTCAGGGGGTACGTGTGCAAGATGATATTAATATAGTGCTATATATATATAATATATATGCTGAGATTTTGGATACAAATGATCCTGCCACTCAGTAAATGAGCATAGTGCCTATCAGTTCTTTAACCCTTGCCCCCCCAATAGTCTCCAGTGTCTATTGTTGCCATGTTTTTGTCCATGAATACTCAATGTTTAGCTCTCACTTTTAAGTGAGGATCTGTGATATTTGATTTTCTGTTCTTGCATTAACTTGCTTAGGATAATGACCTCCAGCTGCACTCATACCGCTGCAGAGAACACAATTTTGTTCTTTTTTATGGTGTGTAGTATTCCATGGCTTATATGAACCACACTTTCTTTATCCAGTTCACTGTTAATGGGCACCTGGGTTGATTCCATGTTTTTGCTATTGTGAATAGTGCAACGATGAAATGTGAGTGCATGTGTCTTTTTGGTAGAAAGATTTAGGACTTTTTGGGATATATATCCAGTAATGGGATTGCTGGGTCTAATGGTAGTTCTGCTTCAAGTTCTTTTAGGCATCTCCAAACCACTTTCTACAGTGGCTGAACTAATTAATTTTCCCACCAGCAGTGTATAAGCATTTCCTTTTCTCTACAGCCACTCCAACATCTGTTGTTTTTTGGCTTTTTAATAATTATCATTATGACTGGTGTGAGATGAGACAATTTCTCATTGTGGTTTTAATTCGCATTTCTCTGATGATTAGTGATGATGAGCATTTTTTTCATATTTTTTGTTGGCTGCTTGTATGTTTTCTTTTGGGAAGTGTCTGTTCATGTCTTGCCATTTTTAATGGGGTCTAATCCCCATTTAAAAAATAAAGGTAATAATTGTACCAACCTCATGGGATTATTGTGAAGAGTAAATGAGAGAATGTGTGCAAAGTTTTTAACATGTGGTAAACACTGAAAAACAGGTTAGCTGTTATTGATGGATTTATTTTAACAAACACTTATGCCTAACTACTATGCATCAGACACTGTTCTAAATATTTTGTAAAAATTTACTCATTTAGTTTTCGTAATGACCCTGTGAGGGATAAATACTGTTATGCCCTTTCTACAGATGAGGAAACTGAGAAGTGAAATAAATAATTATGCATTGTGCTAATACTTATTGCTCATGGTATCAATTAGCTTTTGCTCACAAACAACTTCAAAACTTCGGTGACTTCTGCCAGAGCCAACTGATGTGGGTTGGACTCTACTGGGCAGTTGTGCTGGTCTCAGTTGGGCTCACTCATGTGCCCACACTTTTACTGGGGACTCTGCTCTAGGTTGGGTTTTCCTGGGGGGTTTAGTTCTTGCCATACATCCCTCATGCTCCTTCTTGAACTAGTGGGTTACTTAAGGCACATTATTCTCATAAGAGCAAGAAAGCCCAATTGTACATGTGTTTCTCAAGACACTGCTTGCTACATCTGCAAACATCCTGTGGTAGGCAGTCTTCTAAGATGGTCCTCAATAATCCCGGCCTCCTGAATTCATACCCTTGGGTAATCCCCTCCCTTTGAGTGGGGCAGAGCCTGTGACTTGCTTTGAACTGATAGAATAGAGCAAAAGTGATGGGCTGTCAATTTTGTGATTAGGTCACAAGAGATTATGACTTCTCTCTTGCTAGCAGATTCTCTTTACTGTCTCCTCAGCTTATGTGCTTTGATGAAGTAGCCCACACAGCAAGAATGGAGAGTAGCCTCTGGCCAACAGCCTGGATGGAACTGAGTCCTGTCAGTAAAGCACATAAGCTCAAATGTGGAACCTTTCCCAGTGGAGCCTTGACGTGCTTACAGGTCAGCTGACCCCTTTATTGCAGTCCTGTGCAATGTGAGACCCTGAAGCAGAGGACCCAGGTTAACCATACTGAGATCCTGGTCCTCAGGAACTGTGAGATAATAAATGTGTGTTGTGTTAGGCTTTCAAGTTTGGGGGTAATTTGTTACACAGCAATAGATAACTAATGCACATTCCTTTGGCCAAAGCAAGTTGCATGGCCAGGTCTGGGGTGGGGGATTATGCTTTGTGTATATAGAGAGAGCATTGTGAAGCTACAAGATAAAGTGGATGGAAGAAGGGTAGGGTGGAGAATTGTAGTCAAGAATGCAGTTCACGATGTGCACTAATTGTATGCCAGGAGACATGAACATGGGAGATGCAGAGCTGAGTATGACCTTGGCCTTGCCCTAGAGAAGCTGATGAGCTAGTGGGAGAACCAAAACAGCCTTTTGGAGTCCAAGTAATAATGTGTTGAATTGGCACTTGACACTGATTCCATATGGAGCTTCCTAAAAATGTTACTACCTTTACCCAGGAATCCATAGAGGGAGTCTTACAATTCTGGGAGCATCCCCAGGCACTCTCAGGAGTGGAGAGAGCTCAGGTGCTTTGGAAATGTAGCTTCAGTGGCCCAGCTCTTGCCAGCTCCAAGCAGAGACCTGCAGGCTATGAAAGTCATCTGTCCAATAAATAGGTCTGGGCAACCATGGAAACTGAAGCCTCATTCATCACTGATGGCAATCAAGCCAATAGGAGGTGATTTGGCTGGGAATGAGGCAGGGAAGGAAGTGGCCGCCATGAGGAGACTGGTATTGGCGTGGGTAAATCTCCTCATACACTTTACTTGGTCTGTGTTGGACACTGTGCCAGGCATCATCTCATTTTAGCATTACAATGGTTCTATAAAGGAGG
This sequence comes from Rhinopithecus bieti, assembly GCF_001698545.2. Lineage (NCBI taxonomy): Eukaryota > Metazoa > Chordata > Mammalia > Primates > Cercopithecidae > Rhinopithecus > Rhinopithecus bieti. The sequence goes on from NW_016807962.1 coordinate 2,532,667, forward strand.
CATTATTATCTCCATTTTGTAGGTGGGAAAGCTGAGGACCAGCGAGTGAAGTCACCTGTCTGTGACTTTTAAGTGCTGGAGCTTTAAAGTGTTGAAGCTAGGATTTGAACCTAGGGTCATCTAATGCTAAGCTGCTGTTCTTTCCATAGGATGAGATTTTATGTCGTCTTCCTCTTATTTCCTGTTCACCTTGATTCTAAGATTTTAGAACACTGATTCTGATGCAGTAGAAAGAATACTGGAATAGGAGTCAGATTTTAACTGCCAAAGTTGGGACTTCTTGTATGATTCTGGCTAAGTCACTCTCCTTCTCTAAACCTGGTTTTCTCATCTGTAAAAAGATAGGTTTGGATTTTATCAGTGATGTCAAATAAGTTTTATTTTGCATGCCAACTCCAATGGATGGTGGTTGCAGCCTGAATTGGGATATTGATGAGGACTACGAAGCTGGATTTGGGCTCAGTGGGAAGGAGTTCGATGCTAGGTCAGTGAGGCCTGCAATGGTTGTAGAATAGGAGATGATCTCCAAATTTCTTTGAGTTCTTTGAGTGCGTTTCCCTTCTTCTATATTCCTTTTTTTCTTAATGGGATTTTAATCAGGCTAAGCCAATCAAGAGCGGTCCCATTTGCCTCTGCTGATTATTAAATTGATGTATACAAATAGCAAGCTGGCTGGACAGCCCAAGATCTGCAGGGTGTTGAGACCACACAGAGACACATATGTTGCTGCTCTGATGGTGCCATTCTACTGCCCAGCGTAAAACCCCATCTGTAGTGGGTGACCTGTGAGAGCACTGAAGGCAGTGCTTAACCCTGAAAATCTTTGGCTAAAGGGCCATAACCTCTGTTAGGGCTTTCAACTCTTGAATGCTGCCCAGAATGCACCTTTCACCTGGTATTCAACCAGAGGCAAACGTGAACGCTCAGTTTCCCTAGTTCAGTTTCAAGTCTCCTGCCTAGGACATAGGCAAGGGAGGCACCTACTCTGGTGCCAGCCAAGGGCAGCTTTCCCACTGGTCACTGTATGCTGTCGTTCTGGACAGAGTTGGAGACTTGTAATCATTCCATAGACAGCAAGGTTGAGGGCCTGAAGGCAGTCCTTTGCCCAACCTGGTGACATGATGAACCATCCAAGGATGCTGTGAAGGAGTCATGGAGGGTTTACTCTAACCTGCTCCGCCCCTATCTACTGCAGTGTCAGCCACACAGCACCAGGGGGACCTCCCATCCCGTCCACCTCCCCCATCCCCGCCCCGCCTCCCCGGTGCTGATCCTTCAAGCTAGGGAGAGACAGCAGCTGGAGAGTGGTGTGTGCCTGCAGCAAAGTCACCTGCCAAGCTTCCCCCAGGAGAGAAAAGGCCCCCTCAGGGCTCACCAGAGATGCAGTTCCCTTGAAAACATACTTTGATGGCTTAACAGAAATGATTGTATCAAGAAACACTTTTAGTCAATCAAAAGTAACTTGCTGACTTTTGCTTCATGAAGGGGTTATGAGTCTGAAAACACAAATTGGATGCTTCCGGTGGAAAAGTATTTTGAGTCACCTTCATTAACAGGAGTAGAGGGCTGAGGGGCATGAAATCAGTGTAATGGGGGATATTCATCACCTGAAGTATTTGTCTTTTCTTTATTCTAGGAACATCTGAATTATTTTCTACTAGCTATTTTGAAATGTGCACAGACTATTGTAAACTATAGTCATCCTACTGATCCATTGAACACTAGGTCTCATTTCTCTGATCAAACAGTATATTTGTACTCATTAGTCAACCTGTAATAATCCCCCTGCCTGCTATATGTTCCAGTTTTATATAAATTATAATATTCCTTCTCCAAAAATTTATAGCAGAATGGGAGGCTTTGTAGGTTCATGCCTCCAGGGTCTTATTTTCTTTGGGTTGGTCAAAACAGTGCAGCAAAGCTGTTTTCTGATGTTTCAGACCACTTCCACCTTCCAGATCCAAGAGAGTCCTGTTTTACTAGCTGCAAATGGTCTAACTGTTAAGTTAGAAGCTTGAGTTGCATGGGGATGAAGTTTACGATCTTGTTAGAAGTCATAAAAAGCACAGGGAAGAGAATTATAGAAAGAAATGGGAATTTCTTAAGCAACAGGCTGAAAGTAAAGGGAAAGTCCATGGGCAGATGTCTGCCAAGTCAAGTTCACTGCTAATGTTGTGTCATGGTGGTGAATGGGAAGAGCTATCCTTTCCCCTGCCTGCCTGGAGCCACATCCTGTTCTAAATTAGTACCAAGGCACTCTATCCTCAACACAGATGAGCACTTGTTTTCTTGAAGACGTTTCCATGTTTTATACACACATATGTACACAGGTTCTCACTGTACCTTTATGTGGGCTCATTCTGCTTTGTAAACTGCCTTTTTCACTTAACTCTATGGTTGAACATGGCCCTGCTCTCTTTGGATTCATTTTTCTTGCTGTCTCTGGAGGCTATGCTGCAAAAATAATACTTTCAGTGCTGTCATAAATTTGACCTCTTTTATTCCAACCCCTAAATCCTCCCACCCTGTGTCTCTCCAACTGATATTGTCATTGTTTTTGGAACTCAGAATCCAGCCTTACTCTGTGTTGGCTGGTCTGAGTCGGTCCAGTGATCTCATTTGCACCTGAGCTTCTGTAGGGAGCTCTACATTGGGAACAGGCCTCCACTTGCTTCCTGGGAGCAGGGAAGTCTCAGCCAAATAAAGGATGTTGAAACCAGCTGGAAGAGACTCATCTGGTAATGACCCTTCTGGTGCCAAGAGTTAGAGGCTCAGCTCTCTGAAACCAACAGGAATGCCAGATGCCTAGCCTTTAGAGAGGACTTAGAAACACTGTTTCTGACCAGGCTTTGTTCCCCATGTTAGCTGTCATAAGGGTGACAATTGTTGCTGCTTCTTTTTTGGAGGTGTCCAGTGGGGTCCTCATAAAAGAGGAAGAAGAGAACAGGAGAAGAGGACGAGAAGGAAAGGGGAAAAGGAAAAGAAGTGAAGGACTGACAAGATATCAAAGAGGGAGTTTGTGTGGGACATAGGAATGGTTGGTTTACTCCCCTGTCTTCCCAACTGGATCTAAGTTTCTTCAGCACAAGCATAGAGACGTTCTTTTCTATGCCCCACTTCCTAGCACATGCTCTTGGGAAATGTTTGCTGAATGAATAAGTGAATGAATTAGGTAGTGCCCCTGGGTTCCTGTACTGTGTTATGAGAAGTTTCCATAGGATTCCTGTCCAGTGTTTCTCCTTTCTCCCTGCCTTCCCAAACTGAGCCCATGCAATGTCTGGTCCTGTCAAGAAGGTGGCAGCTCAAGGTCATAGAAATAGCATAGGCTTTGGAGTTGGACAGTCTGGGTTCAGACACACCCTGTGCTGGGCACTGTCCATGTGTCATGAGCAGGAGGTTAGCCTTTCTAAGCCCCCGAGTTTCCTTTTCTGTAAAATGGGGATAATAATAGGGTCTGCCCAGAGGCAGAGTCATTGTGAAGAAGAAATGGGATAATGACGTGATGCACCGGCTACTTCTCAAATTTTAAGGTACATAGGAATTGCCTGGGGATTTGGTCAAAAAGCAGATTCTGGTTCAGCAAGTCTGGGGCGGGACCTGGGAGTCTGCAGTCTGAACAGTCCCCCATGGGATACTGATGCTGCTGGTTCATGAACTACTTCTTGAATACATTCCACTAAATGTGTTTTCCCTCCCTTTCCCCTTCGCTGGTCCACTGGAACCTTCCTGAATATTTTGTTTCTGAATGAGTCTCCAGGAAAGACCCACCCCCCAGTCTCCCCCTCCCAACCTTCCCACCCAGGGCTTATTTTTTTTCCCCTGGAGCCTGACTAGCAAACTCCCCCATAGCTCAATTTATCTGATCATGGGAGTGAGGGTTGAGGGTAGGTCAAAGCCTTAGAACGCAGCTTCCCAGAAGTTTCTCCAAGATATTACTGCCTCTTCTTTCTGATGTGTCAGTTAAAAGATTCTCTGGCTACTCTTCTTGGGGCAGGCACAGGGATGCCAGAGCTAGGGGTGGCTCAAAAAACCTGCCCCAGTGCAGAACAGCCCTGAGGTCAAGCCTCATAAGATCTGTGTTCCTCGCTGTGTAACTAGGATAGGTGTGCATATCTGATTAGGTCCCAGTTTTCTCGTTTACAACAAGAGGGTTAGATTTGATCACTGGCTGTCAAACTATTTTCAGAGGAATCCTAAGAGCTCAAGGAGGTGTTTTGGGAGCTCCAGAAATCCAACTCAGAGTAAAGATATAATTTCAGTCCTTAAAAAACACCGTAAGAATCATAGCTAACACTTTGATCATATTCTGTTTCCAGGCCACGTTCTACAGGCTGCCCATGGATTGACATATTTAATTCTCACACCCATCCTATAAAATAGGGACTCTAATAATTCCCCATTTTTCAGTTGAAGAATCTGAGGCTAAGAAAATTTAGATGACAGGCCCAGGGTCCCACAGCTGGTTCAGGAATGGTGCTCTTAATCTCTGTACAAAATAACATACACATTCCATTGTGTTGTTTTCTGAACTTTAAAACATTTTGTAGGCCCCTAGGGTGTTATCTCAGCTTCCATGAGGGCTTCTGTCTTCTGCTCCTTTTCCCCACCCACGCTCTCAGCGAATGATTCTGATGATTGCCTGCCTATTCTATGGAGAAAATGGAAGCACTCACAAAAGAAATTTCACATTTTCCCCACTTACCTCCGACCTGCACTGGAGGTCATTTACTTTGTCAACATACTCGAACCTTTGTAAATGAATATTTGGTTAGTGAAATTACAGCTGCCAATGTCTCTTTAAAAATTGCTCCTGTTCATGTCTGCTCCTGTGAAAGTTTTTCAGTATATATACTAGTGTAGCACTCACGGGCTGAGAAATAATGTTTTTCTGAGGGCAACTGAAATTCCAGGCAAGGCTCGGGTACATCTCAGGCACCTGCTCTCCTCACAGTGTAATAGTTGTACAGTGAACATCACATCATGTTGTGATAATATCATGTTATTGTACGTTTTGGGTGCTACTTGACTGACGTTTAGTTGCCATAGGACTGACAGCTGATAAAGTGTCAGCAGGAAAATTGAAACTTAATGTTCAGCCTTAACATTACAAAAAAAAAAAAAAAAAACAAAAGATAAATTAGGCTGGAAATGTTGAAGGTGTATCCAGTGGAAATGGGCAAGATGAGATTTAAAGCATGATTTTGTTTAATAGCTCCTAATGTTACAAGATACATTTCACAAGGGTTTTCTGCCAAACAGTGAGGATTTTGACTGGTGGAGAAACCCATTTGCTGACTCTTTCAAACAGTACTGGGAAGAATAAAAGTTAACATTTACTGAGAGCTTTTAATATGTGAGGTACTATCCTAAATACTGTATGTACACAAGCTCATTTAATCTTGGCTTAAGGACCTGGTGAAAGAACTGAAGCCCAGAGAGGGTAACTAACTTGTTCAAGGTCACACAGCTAGGATTTGTAACCAGGTATCTTGCCTCCAGAGTCCACACTCTTGCCTCCTTCCCTCCTCAGAGTTATATGGCAGAACCACACTTGTCATAATCAATACTCTGCCTACTGGGTACCAGCCCCAGAGCAGTAGAACAGGCTAGAGAAGAGTGCATAGCAGGCTGGCTGCCTCCCTTCTGATTCACGAGTCCTCATCTTCTGTGGGCTGTTACGCTGCCTGGCAACCATGATACGTTTCCCTGGTCAATTCACCCTCCCTCTCATCTAGATGATTTTTTTTTCATGACTTCTCCTTACTCCTTGAACCTTCAGTGCCTCCTCCCCCTCCCTCACTTCTATCTGATGACCAGTTTCTCATTTCACAGAGATAATAAAAGCAACCAGGAGAGCTCCTGTGGGTCCCCACCATCCACTGCTGCTTTGCCTCAGTGTGTTTTGCCTTGCCTTCCTTCCTGTTACTGCAGATGCACCGTCCAACCATAGATGCGTCTCCACACACATCCAAGGGCACTGCTTAGCAGTTCTCCTTCTCCCGCCTACATCGTAACATGTTTTCTCTGTCCTGGATCCTTGACATCACTGTACAAACATGCTAAGATTTCACCCCATGCTAAAACAGACAACAAACAAACATCCCCATCCAACCTCCCCCTTCAGTTGCCATTTCATTTCTCTGTTTCCCTTTACAACAAAAATCCTGGAAAGATCCCATTCTTACCACCACCCCAATCCCTCTCCTCCATTGCCCTCTTGCAAATGCCTGGTTAGGCTTCTGCTCTTACTACTCCATCAAAACTGGACTTGCTTCTGCTCTTACTACGCCATCAAAACTGGACTTACCAAGGTCATCCATGACCCATAACCTCTGCATGGCTAAAGCCTGCAGTCTAGTCTCAGGACACCCCTTATTTGTCCTGTTAGCATTGACCCTCCTCCTTTCTGATCTCATTTTCTACAGCTCTCCCTCTTGCTGAGCCTCCCCAATCTGTTCAGCTTTCTTACTCTTCCTCGGGTTGGCCCAGCAGGCATCTCTCTGTCTCTCTGGGGCCTTGGCACTGGCTGGATTGCTCTTGCCCCAGCCTCAGGGCTGGCTCCCTCACTCCTTCAGACTTTTGCGTAAACCTTCTAAGTGAAGGTCCCTTGACCTATTTCAAATTGACTCACTTTTGACCCTGGAGTCCCTAAGTCCCCATTTCTGCTTTATTTGTTCCCATAACACTCATCACCATCATCCTATAGATTTTACTTAGTGTATTTATTTTACTGATTTTCTGTCTCTCACATGCCAAAGCTTTAAGCTTCAAAGGAGAGGAGTGCTTTTGTTTTCCTCACTGCCATATCTCGGCACTTAGAGCAGTACATAACCCATCGTAGGCACTCAGGAGGTATTTGCTGAATAAATGGGTGAATGAATGCACCTCTGCATCATGGATATGATCTGGAACAGGGTAGTTTGTATAATTCAAGTAGATCTCTTTGGCTTCCTTTTGAAACCTGTGAGTCACTTTGAAAATATTAGAAGATTGTATAACCACCTTTACTTTTCTTCTTCTTCTCCTTTTATTTTTTTTAACCTGTCAGCATTTGCAGCCACTCATCTGTGTAAATAGTGTTTTCAGGATATTGTACAACCAAAACTAATGAAAATTATCAGGCTGTTTTGATAAACACAAAAGATGTGAAGTCAGGGGGTTATGGATGACAATTGCAGTTTTGTATCAACCTGAGCATCCATTTTATTTAATCAAAAGAGCCTTGTTCTTACTGATTGACTTTATAATAAGTAAAGGTTATAATTTGTATATATAAAATAAATTCACACAAATAAAATGTTGCTTTAAAAACTCAGCTTTGTATGTTGCACCCTATGAAAGATTTTAAAAACAGCTTAAACTAAGTGCGAAAACCATTGACTTAACACCATAACCTCTGAGAGATCTTTCTGCTTCAGTATTGTCCTGAAGCTACGCTGGTCGTTACATAATTAGGCTAGGGTCCCGGTGAAGATATTTGCTTTTCCCCTGGCCTGTGACTTACTCATTTCTTGTGACATTGGCCTGGGATTCGGTCTCTAGAGGATCCTGACTGCTCCCTTTTCTCTCTATCCCAGACTTTCCTGCCTAAACTTTGAGAATTGGTTCTCATTTGCATAATTTAACATCATGAACATTTACTCCCCATACTCCTAGAAAGCCCCAGAACTAGAGCATATCAAGCTGGAAGGAGTTTGTGGTTCAGATGGGGAGTAGGTCCAGGGATGGAAAGCAACTTGCCCCAAGCTGCACAGAGATTCAGAGGTCAAGATGAGTCTAGAATTCAGGCCTCATTTACTTCAGCCCAGAGTTTTTTCTGCCATATTATCAAGCATCCTTTATTGCCAGTTAGGAGTCTAGTTCATGCCTGAGGCTCATCATTAAAGACTGACTTCTTTTATCAAGAGCACTGTGGTGCAGCGCTGAGGTTCATGGGCTTGGGAGCCAGATTTTCTGGGCTTAAAAATCCAGATCCACTGCTTAGTTAGTTAATCTTTGCAGTACCACAGTTTTCCTATCTGTAAATTGGAGAAAAAGAGGAGTATGGTGGTAAGATATCAATCTACCACAGATGGTTGTTGTAAGTCTGAAGGAGTTAATAAAAATAAAGTGTCCTTTTCACATGGTATTTTCTAAATGTCACTTATTGTTGTTATCACCAAAGGAATTAGCCTTCATAAAGTAGCAACTATTCCTAAGAAAGTGGCAGGTCATATTTGAAGATGTATGAGTCACTCTCATCTTAGTAAGAATGTCTATCTACGATGCTATCTCTCAGCTCAAAATCCTTCTATGGCTCCCATATACCTAAAGGAACAATCCCAAGCTCCTTAATGGGAAATGCAAGATTTTTCACATTCTGGACTCTGTTTGCCTTTTCGGCATTACTTCTTGCCACTTTGCCCCCACTTTGAACTTCATCATTCAACTACATACACCAGTTTTTCCTTATTTACACATGAAAATAACACCATCTACCTGGAATACCCTTCCTCCATATCTGCCAGGTTGCCGTCTACTCTTGTCCCCAAATTTAGCTCAGGTGTATGTCCTCTTTCAGAAAAGCTTCCCTGTCTCCCTGCCCTTCTCATACCATCCTCCTCCATGTTCTAAATGTTTTTCTACAAAAAAATCTTACTGGTAGTTGGCTTTTATTGAGTGTCTACCATATGTGCCAGGCCCTGGGCTAGCACTTAACATGAATTTTCATTTTTGAGCTCCACAAGAATCCCTAGAGACAAATACAATTCTTATTCCCATTTTACAGATGAGGAACATGTAGGCAGAGACAGAAGTAAAGTACCTTCCCCAAGGTCACATGGTTAGCAAATGCGAGAGTCTTCTTGAGAGACTGAGTAATTTTTGCAACCTCAGTGGCCAGCAAGGGTTGGCTACTGAGTAGGGAACCAGTGAAAATTGGTCATCTGGATTCAGATTCCATCTGGTCTCTCTGTTTACTGAGCCCATGGAGTGTGTATTGGCCCAGTTGATCCTCTGCAGGGTGTAAAAATTCCCCTGTTCCCTTTGCATCTTTCCTCTGCTATTGATGAACTTCTTGAAATAGGCCTCTCTGAGCAGTCTCAGAGTTCCCATGCCTGTAGGAGCTCTCATTTTGTCCTGAAAATTGTGACAAGAAATTTCTGAGCTGTTGCTGTGTCGGAATGGAGTTTATTATCACTAGCAGACCTGACGTTGGAAGCTGCGCGAAAGATCTAGTAAATAATATGACACCGACTGGAACTCATTCCAGCCTGTGAGCCCCAGGCAGGCCCACCAGGGAATATGCGAGGGGCTATGGGTGGTTCTCTTGCATAAATGCTGTGGCTTTATTTGAAGCTGTTCCCACATTTCACTAGGAATGGGATCATGAGAAAACGTAATACAGTGTATTGGAAAAGATGTTGGGGGAAGATGCAGAACAACTGAATTCAAGTCTTGCAGGGTGAACTTGGCAAAGCCGCTATTCCCCTCTGTGCTTCCCTCCGAGGAGAGCATTTAAGAATCTTGGGCTCCTATAGGCTATCTAGTTTAATCCTTGTTCTGAGGCTTGAGTATCTTCTCCCTCTCTGTCTCCTCTCTTTTTGTGTATATGTGTGTGTGTGTGTGTATGTGTGTATGCATATGTAGATATGTATTCATATACACATATACATATACATATGTGTATATACATATATACATATCTACAAATGCGTATACACAGACAGTATCCCTGTGGTATCCCATTTGTAAATGTAGTTGAGCGGTGAGTACAGGAGTGGAGTGAGGCTGTGGCATTGACTCTGACTCAGGCAGTTAGTGGCAGGGCAGAGATAGAAAGGCGCTTATGTAGAGAGAAAGGCCAGGATGAGGATGATGGGTCCTTTTCCCACGGTGTAAGCTGATGGAATGAGAGAGGAAGAAACCTATATCTGGGTAGGGGATGTGGAAGTTGGCAGGAGGAGGCATGAGAGGTAAGGAGTAAGCAGACGCAAGAGAACAGCCAACCCTCTGCAAATTGAGAGGTTGAGAGCAAAGATTCAGACTTCAGAGTTGACAGTCAAAGTCCACCTTGGCCCCAGTGGTGTCTCTGCTTGTTCGCTGCTCCTTCTGAGGCCTGTCTGTTGCATTCTTTTCCAGGTATCTGACTTTTAGTTAAAATCGCCCAATACCTAGTATTTTAGTTAGCTGCTGCAGCATAACCAACAGCACATTACTTCTCATGTGTTTCTAGTGTTGACTGGGTGATGCTGGGCTTGCTTGCATGTCTGTGGGCAGCTGGTGTGTCAGCTTGCTGTCTGGTCTGGCATGGCTGTGGCTGTGATGACTCGTCTTTCCTCCACATCCCTCTCACATCCTCCAGCAGCCAGGCCATGGCAGTGACTGCATCCAAGCGAGAGAGGTGGAAAAATACAAGTGTGTTTTCCAGCCTCTGCTTGCATCAGGTCACTACTCTCCTGTTGGTGGAAACAAGTCACCTGGCCAAGTCCAGCCTACAAGTGGGAGCAAACAGCAAAGGCTGAGGACACAGGGACGCCATTATCTGGGGCCATTAGTGCAATCGATCTATTACCCTTGAAGCCACTTACGTGAATTTCTGAAGAACACCAGCAAAATTAATTAATGAAACAAACATTTACTGAACCTCTACTATGTACCCAACCCTTTTCTACTTTTTTACGTGCTGGGGATTCAGAGGCAAATGAAAGATTATGTGTATCATCCCAACCTCGTGTTGAAAGTGAAGTCCTAAAGGGGACCTCCAAGAACTTCCATTCCAACCCCCTTATTTTCAGATGCACAAACTGAAGCCCAGAACAGGGTCAGGGATATGTGGCTGGGCACAGAGTGAGTTAGGGGTAGGGCTTGAATGAAACCCCAGGACTCCTGACCACCAGTTCACTCCAGCTGGTTGCTCTCCAACTGTGCAATTGTGTCTCCATTGTGACTGTAAAAGGACCCTCTCCACACGTGACCCCACGTCACTAGCCTCCCACCTCCATGCTCCCCTGGAGGCTTCCTTAACATTTGACTTACAACAGAATCTCAGGCTTCAGCAACATTACCAAACGCATGTAGAAGCATGAATCTCCGAAGTTGAGGAGGGAAAGGCCTGGAAAGGAAATCTATATTCGAAAAATCGTTAATTTCACTTAAAAATCACATCTGTGCTATTGACTATGTCTGCTGCTTGGAATTTAGTTTATGCTTCCACTTTGTGGTTTGGATGCTTGGGCTGGGAGCTGATACATCAATGTGATTTTCTGTGCAGCCACATTTGACGCCTGCTCAGAACAGGGTAGTTTGAGGAGGAGGGAACTAATATTTGTGGAACCCCACTGTGCTCCAGTGGGGATTCTCATCCCAAGTTTATAGGTGAGGAAATAGGCATCAAGGTCATGACTCATCCAAATTCAGACAGCTGCAAATGGTGGAACCTAGACTGGGTTGGATTCCTGGTCCACTGCTTTTTCCCCTTGTTCCACTGGCTGTCCTGCCATTTCAAGGACCTGTTTCTGCCGATGGGCTTATAGGTACCATCTTCCCACCCCACCTTCCGTCTTTTTTTCCCTCCCTGGCAGTGCAAGGACTTTATTTTCCGAAGGCACAAACTGTTCCCAACATAAAATCATCCCCGAGAAGATGTACTTTCCTGGGTGACTTATCGTTCTTTGCGTTTTTAGTGCTTTAAGATTTTTATGTTTCCAATAACCCAAAGAAAGATGATGGATATATAATAACACTGAGCAATAACAGACTGTATTTACAAACACATATATATGCTCCATCAAATGTACATATTTTTATACCTCTCACCCATCTTTCTAGGGCAGCTGCATTTTTTGAATTACACGGTGTAAGCAATGAGCCCATCATCCTGTTCACACATCCATAAATTACCCAGAGGGAGCGGGGCGTCCTGGAAGCATCCCGGCTTTAAATCACCTGCAAATATATTTCCCTCCCTCCTTTTCCCTGGATGGCTCACTTGGGAACAGAGTGGTGGGCATTTTAGAGTGGTGGGAAAAAGGTTACACTGGGAGAGAAAAAACAAGTTCTGGTTCTCTTTCTGGCTCCATTATTGGTTGACTGTGTAACACTTACTGGCTGGGAGAATCATTTCTCTACTCTGGGCCTCAGTTCTTCTATCTTTGAAATGGAAAACTGAAACCAGAGAGGAGAAGCCCTTGATCTGGGTTATTCAGCCAGGAAATGACAACAGGGAGAACAGACTAAGACGAGGCCTCCCTTGTATCCCCATACTGTGTGAGCTCTTGCAAGACCAGCAGGTTGATAGTATAAATAGCGCCCTCTTCTTTTTCCTACCTCGGTGGTGCCTGATGACAACTTTGTCCAAGAATAGCCTTTAGGAAAACTCACAAAACTGTAGTCTGGTGACATTGCATCATTCATCATTACCTGCATTGCATGAAGTAGTTGTTAGGCTTAAGTTTAATTTCCTAATAAGCTGTAGAGGAAATGGAGCATAAGAAGGGTAACGTTTGCAGGCTGCTGAAAAACAAGGTCAGAACTGAGGCATTGCAGAAGCTGGCAGGCCAATGGAGACGACTCTACATTGCAGAACCTAGGGAAGGCGGGGCATGCATCTGAGGCAGAGCATGGAGGATCACTAGATGGATCATGTATAGCAGAACTGCCTGCCGTGGTCACAGCTGAATTCAGCTTGAGCATCTAGGTTTTTCACGTTCATCTTTAATTTACCCGCTTGGAGTTTTTTAGGTCACATGCATTATTCATGAGCCCCTTGTGAATGTAGCATCCAAGGCTCTGGATAAAGAGATGCCAGAACCAATGAAACACAAAATTCTATCCCTAAGGAATTCAGAGGCACAACCAGGTGACTCTGAAAACAAAAGAAGTTGCTGCTGGACCCAGTCTTTGGGGAACTCTTCTCCAGCTTTTTCCTGGGCTGCATCTGCAACTGAATCTTCATTTGAGGGTCCTCCCTTGGAAAACACCTGATGAATAATTGAATCCTCATCCCCCCACTCCCTCAGCAGAGGAATGCCAGAGCCCCCAGTTGTCATTGGAGAGAAAAATGTACCAATTGGTATATTTGCATGAAGGGTACTTAGTGGGACTAAAGTAGAAGGAAAAGTGGAATAAGAAGAAAATGAGCCACTTTAATTGTTAAAGAAGTTGTCAAACATTGTTTTGTCCGTTATCTCAATTCTTTCACCTCTCAGAGCCCTCACTGTCCATTGGCATCAGGTGCAGCACTTCACAGTTAATGCTTATAGCAACCTTGGGAGGGAGGGGTCATTATTATTCCCATTTTACAGAAGAGGAAACTGAGATTCAGGGAGGGCAGGTCATTTTTCTAAGCCAGTTTGCAGAGAGGTAGTTTATTTTGGAGCATGATTCCCGAGGAATAGAGGATGGAGAAGGGCTGAAAATAATGAAATAAGGAAGGTGAGAGAGGCCCATTCAAGGGTGTGTTACTGACCTGGTTAGCACCTGGGAGGTGGAGGTTGCAGTGAGCCAAGATTGCACAACTGCACCTGGGGCAACTAGAGCTCAATTCTACTGGAGATCTTCTGAGAAGTCATGTAGAATAGGCATCAAAATTGTCTACTGAAAATACAGAAGGAGGAATATTTGTGTTCTGGTTTCTGTCCCCTTTTGGTCCATAGTTGACAATTTCCTCACACTTCCAGGTTTGTGCCTTGTGAATGTTAATTTTTTTGTGTCAACTTGACTGAGTCACAGGTCCCAGATATCTGGCTAAACATTATTTCTTTGTGTTTGTGAGGGTGTTTCCGTAAGTGATTAGCATTTGAATGGGTAGATTGAGTAAAGCCAATGGCCCTCCCCTATGCCTGTGGGGATCATCTAATCCATCAGCTATATCTTGAATAGAACAAAAGAGTGGAGGAAGGAAGAGTTTTCTCTCTCTGCCTGACTGCTTGAGCTAGAACTTTGATCTTCTGCCCTTAGACTGGGACTTACCATTGACTTTTCTGGTTCTCAGGTCTTTGGACTTTGGGTAGAACTACACTGTTTGTCTCCTGGGCCTCCAGCTTGTAGACAGCCTTTTGTGGGACCTCTCAGCCTCCATAATAATGTGAGCCAATTTCTTAATATAATAAATCTCCTTTTATATGTCTATGTATCTTGTATTGGTTCTGTTTCTCTGAGGAACCCTGACTAACATGCATGCACAATAATGGCTGAATGGGCTTCCAAAGCATTTTATGGGGGCAGAGAAAGCCTGCGGTGCAAAGCAAGAGATAATGTAGCTAAGTTTCTGTCAGTATATAACTGACTGTAGGTTGCCACTGCAACAGCTGGGGCAAAAAAGCACATCAAGAGGAAATAAAACAGGTCATAAAAAAAAGTCTGACACAGTTCACCCTTTGCATCTGCTGTGCTCAACGTGAACTTCAGTCTATCAGTCTGCAGGCCGTAGTTGGCTGCAATCTCTGCAAAACAATCTATATAGACAGGTTAGTAGATTGGCCTGGCACAGTGGCTCATGCCTGTAATTCCAGCACTTTGGGAGACCAAGGTGGATGGGTCATCTGAAGTCAGGAGTTCGAGACTAGCCTTGTCAACATGGTGAAACCCTGTTTCTACTAAAAATACAAAAATTAGCCAGGCATGGTGGTGCACACCTGTAGTCCCAGCTACTTGGGAGGCTGAGGCGGGAGAATTGCTTGAACCTGGGAGGTGGAGGCTGCAGTGAGCCAAGATTGCACGACTGCACTCCAGTCTGGGTGACAAAGCAAGATTCCATCTCAAAATATTCTCAAAAAAAAAAAAAAAAAAAAATAGATAGATTAGTAGATCAAATTACAATTCCTGCTCTTACAGCAGGTCCTAAGGCCATAATTGATCTTTATCATTTCTTACCTCAAGAAACCATTCTAGATTTCCATTATGTTTGGCAAATATTTCAGCAGATCTAGGTTTCTTACCTTGTGCTGAAACATAAACCTTACTCCTGAAAAGTCAGACCTCTTAATTGCCTTACTGTTGTCAGTTGTGGTTGTTTCAGCTGCTGTTTACAGTGACTACACACTATGAAATCACCAAGAGATGATACCATCCCGACACACACACACACACACCGCCCAGTGTGTCCCCTGGGTTCCAGATGTGCTTCTTTCTGCCACCATTACATAGCAGAAGTATCAGGGTCAACTATCCCTGACAATATTGGTGGATTGTTTTCCCCTCTCTTCAGAATAAGTTTCCCTCCTCCATCCCATGGATACCAGGATGCAGGAATGGGAGCATAAATATCATGAGCATGTCATGGAATCAGAGTCAGAGAGACTAATCCTACTTGTACTCTTGATTCTCGGACCTGTAAATTCTAGCTATCAGTGACCCAGCTTCATATACCTCATCCTGCAGGTCATATACCTAGCCTTACAGGTCATCGTTTCAGAGTTGGCCCCTTTAATTAAGCCTTTAGTAGATTATTTACATGTTCAAATGTCCTGAAGTGTTGTACTCATTGTTACAGCTCTTTCATGAGTCTCTTAGTCCAAGATGATATTATGTAGATAGCATTTTAGCAGTTACATATTCTTTAAGTCCATAATTGATGGTGTTGGCTACAGGCAAAGCAGAAAGAGGATAAACCCATAGCTAGAGTGGGTATCTATTCTTATACAGACAATTTCTGCCCTATGTTCAATAAGATAAGCTTAGTGTAGTTAATCTGCCATGAAGTGGTTAGATGATCTCCTCATGGTGCCATTTTGAAGGCTATTTTCAGTCTCTACTGCTGTTAGTTTTGGCATTCATCAGTGGCAGTAGTTAGATTAGCCTTAGTGAGAAGGAGCCCGTGCTGCTAAGACTATGCATAACTTCCATCTGTGCTATCATGGTTGGTCTGTTCATGGGCCCCTTGCACAACACTCAGGCTCAGGTGGTCAAGGAAGGACACTGGCTGACATCCTCTGGTTGGCTCATCCTATCTATCTAACTGTTGAATGCTTCCTCTGCTTGGATGATCTTTTGCATGAAATAGAGTGAGACACAAAGATCTGCGTGTATTGTATGCACATTCATAGCTACATTCACATGCTTCTTCTCCAAGTTTCCCTGTTCCTAATCTTTGACTATGGTCTTTCCAGGCCTCTGATCCACCAGCCAAGCCATTTGTCATTTCCAGGAATCTATCTATAGTCATACCTCAGCCCCTTTCTCTCTCCATACAAGGTGAGCAACCAAACGTACTCCTCAAAATTCTGCTAGCTGTGAAGAATCCCCTGACTTCTGTCCTTCAGGGTTACCCTGGGGAAGGCTGTAGTGCAACCGCCATTCATTACTATTTGTTTTGAAGAAATAGTACCAGGCCTCAGTTTAGTTGGTCATGAGAAAGTTCTCTTGAGGTCATGGGTGCAAGTTGAGAGAGAGCTGGTGCAGTCAGACTGCACCCAGAGATACTTGTAACTACACAGGTGGTTGCAAAAGCAGGGACTAGAGTAAAAAGATGGATTGAGGGGATGTGAGATGGGGCATTTGAAATATCTAAGATTATGCTGTAATTTCCATCGGACTCATGCGAAGATCAAGGCTGGGAGAGCTGGTAATTATAGGTGAAGAGAAAGGAGAAATCTAACTTTTATTGAGAGCCTATGATATGATGGGGTTTTGGTGTATGTGACAATATTTAATCCTCCCAACATTTCTATTAAGGTGGGTTGTACTGTTTTCATCTTATAGATTGGGAAACTGAGATTTGGAGAGAGAAGTCACCACCCCAAGGATACATCATAAGTTAGTAGTGGAGACAGGTTTTAATCATGTATCAGTTTGTCTCTGCATTACTTGCAGGACTAGATCTACTGTACTGGCAGGACACAGAATGCTTTCCTTATTTAATTTTACCCTTTGGACCACAAGTTCTCCTTTGATTGGGGAGGACTAGTTGTAGGAATCTTCTGTGTCCCTGGATTCTTAGAAGATTCAGCCCCCATGATGAGCAAACTCATGAAATAGTCGTCTTTGTCTGACCTCTTCCTCCGAGGCACTCATTGCATCAATAATCTCTTTGATCTTAGATCCTTGGATAAAGATCTGTCCTCCAAGAGCATCACTAGCATTCCCTATCTTCTGAACATTTCAGCAATCACCAAAGCTTACCCTTCCAGAGTCTGGTTCCCAGAGGGGAGCTTTGAAGGGGAAACACGATCAAGTTTTTGTTACAGAAATTATAATAGCTAATATTTATTGGACACCCACATGTGCCAGGTGCTGTTCTAAGCCTTTTACATGTATCAACTCATTTAATGTTTTCGGTAATCCTATGAGATAGGTACAATTTCCATGTCTAGTTTTTTCTTGGAAAAACAACAACAACTAAGTAAGTGCAGAGGTGTGTTTTGCCTGAAGTCATGTATCTAGAAGGAGACGAGTCCAAAATGAGAGCTTGCACTGTAACCATTATGCATGCCACCTCACTTAGACTGCAGTTTGGAGAAGGATTGTAGGATGCCAGGCTGGAAGTAAGAAGACCAATCAGTGATGACTGCAAAAGTTAGATGGTGACCTGGACAGAGACAGAAGAATCTAGAATGGGAGAATATGGATGATCAGAGAGTCATTTAGGCAATAGACACCACAGGGCTTGATGGTGTAGCTGACTCTGTGGATGCCCTGCCTGCCTCCCATGAGTTCCACCACTTCCCAGCTTACTTACAGCTGCAATGTCTGCATCTCTTTGCCTAAAGTCTCTCTCTGAAGCCAGGAAACTGCCTGTGGGTAAGACAGGATGTAAGTGCCAGGGAATTAACACCCCCCAGGAGTACCCTCAACCAATAAATGATGTTATCATTCTGATGCTTTTTTTCTACACCATTTCCTCAAGTTTCCAGGTGGAATTATGCTTCAATTGCCCACAGCACAGATGGCTTGATACGTGATGTGTATCACGGGCTGACTTCATTCTCTTCCCTATCTCATGTTCCTACTCCCTTATCCTGGGTTTTCTGAAATCCCCTCAAAAACTATTTGTATTTAAATCCTTGGCTCAGCGTCTGCTTCTGGGTAACTCAAACTAAGGCACGGGTGAGTGGTTATGGGGAGTGAAGAAGAGATAAGAGTCAAAGATAATCCTGAAAGATTATGTGTCCAGCTTAAATGATGTTCTCTGAAATCTGGAACTCTGGGGCAGGAATGCCTTTGAGAAGGTGGTGAGCTGCACTCAGGACCTGGTGAATCTGAGATACCTGTGCAACATCCTAGAGGAGGTACTTCACAAGCAATTGGCTCTGTGGGTCTGGAACTCAAGAAAATGTTCTGGGTTGGGGAGAATCTGTGTTACGATCTTCAGGATAGTTCATGACTCACCTCAAGGAGTGGGTGTGGGTATCCCTGCTCCATCTCCTTAATCATGTCTGATCTCTTCTCTTCGACTCCTACTCAAATGGAAGGAAAGAATATGAAGGTGTTTAGGTGGGTGGAAGCTGAGAAAGTGCTTGTTAGAGGGAAGAGAAAGAAAGCAAGTTTACATTGAGGGAGTATTTATTGAAGTTCTGTCAGTTGCTGCAAGCAAATCACTGATACATTTCAAAAAAAATGCCTGGAAGATTTTCCTTGCCCTGCAGGGAGTGTTTTTTAGTAAGTGATGTGGTCAGAAGTGTCGGTGTAATTTTTCTCAGTTGGTGCTGCAGACACTCTAAGAATTTGTTGGAGAAATTCATTTGGTCTTTATAAAGGCTAACATGGAGATATCAGCATGCCTTGTTAGCACTCCCCACTCTCAGAGCAGAAGGTGTCCTTGATGGCGTCTAGTCTAACATCCTACTTAGTAGATGCTGGGATCCCTCTGCTGTATCTCTGGCTAGAGGTTGTCATACTTGAACTTGGATTCTTCTGGTGATAAGCAGCTCATTTCTTTACAAAGTAGACCATTTAATGCTTCAACAGTTTTCATTGTTAAGCAGTTCTTTTACCGAGCTGAAATATGCCTCCCCATCACTTTGGCTCACGGGCTCCAGTCTTGTGGGTACCACACTGACTTTCTCTCCTCCCTGTGCACAGGAGAGCCTTGCTAGAGAGCTGTAGGTAGTAGCTTCCCAAGTTCACTTGAGTCTTCTCTTGTTTTGACTGAACTTGCTTTTGATTGTTTTGCTCCCAAAGCTGGGGAATGGTCAATCCAGAGTCAAGAGCTAAGGCCAGAGAGTCTAACATACCAGAATGTACAGGTTGCTACGTAATCTGTTCAATCTTAGGGAGCACCATTCGTATTGCAGACATCCTGCACAACCGTCCCTGGCAGCCTTAAGAATGGGCTTCAACTTCTTCTCAGTAACTGTGTAGATGCTGGTTCCTCAGAAACACCCAGTTGCTTGTTAGGTAGACAGATATTTATGGAAAATATCAATAGATAGAGTTAAAGACAGAAATAAAGATAGAAAGAGCAAGGGTGTGAGCTTATAAAACCAAAGTGAATGGTTACATTTTCAACTTGTCACTCACACTTCTTTTCACCAAGTCCTGGTAAGTTTGCCTTCTCCTAAATAGATCCTAAATTCACCTGCCTATCTCTGTCTCACCTGTCACCATCCCATCCAGTCTATCATCATCTTTTGTCTGGATTATCTCAATAGACTTCCCACTAGTCTCCCTTGATGCCTTCCCATTCACTTTCCACACAACCGCCAGAGTTATCTTCTTTAAATTCAAATTCACTGCATGGCTTCTCTGTTGAGAATTCTTCAGGGTTTCCCAATGTTCTTAGGCCAAAGATGAACCTTTCAACAAGGGTTATCCCAGGCATTGCATGATCCAGGACCCCATTCTCCTGTTGAACTTTTCTCTAGCTAAGGAGCAGCTATGACTGGATGGGTGCAGTAGGAGTGTCTTAGTCCATTTTATGTTGTTATAACAGAATACCTGAGGTTGGGTAATTTATAAAGAACAGAAGCTTATTCAGCTCACAGTTCTGCAGGCTGAGAAGTTTAAGGGCATGGCCGTGGCTTTTGTTGAGGACTTTCATGCTGCATCAGAACATGCAAGAAGGTCAAAGGGGAAGCAGACATATGTGAAGAGGACACAAAACCTGATGGGTGTCCCAGCTTTCTAAAAACTCACTCTCAGGGGAACTAATCCATTTCCTTAAGAACTAATCTAGCCTTGCCATAGTGATAATTCACTAACATCAAAGTGGCACCAAGCCATTCATGAGGAATCCACCCCCATTATTCAAAGACTGCCCACTACACCCCACCTCACCACACCACCGCGCAGGGTACCAAATTTCAACATGAGCTTAGCTGGGCACAAACAAACCGTATCCACACCATAGCGAGGAGGTAGTGGGAGACTTTAGATAGAGCAGAGTTTCCTCAACCTCAGTGCTGTTGGCATTTTTGGCCAGAAAATTCTTTGTTGTGGGGAGTTGTCTTGTGCATTGTAGGAGGTTTAGAAATACCCCTGGGCTCTACCCAATAGATGCTATTAGCACTGCCCTCCCCCACCCCAGTTGTGATAATGTACAGTATCTCCAGACATTGCCACATGTCTTCTGAGGGCAAAATAACACCCAGTTGAGAATCACTGCTGTAGTGAGAGACCTAGACTTGAGTCCAATCCAAACTCTGCCTGTTTGTGGTTGTGTCATCTTTCATAAGTTGCTTAACCTCTTTGGGTCTGTTTCTCACCTATAAAATGGGATTACTAGTAGGAGACACAAAATGCAGATGTGACCATCAAATCAGATAATTCATGTATAATACTTGACAAGATAGTGTGAAGTATAGAGTAAGTGTTCAATAAATAAATAAATATGCCATTATTATTGCTATTATTGTTGTTAGCTTTGTATAACTCTGTGAGTGGGTTGACACTGGTGAGAAAATTCCTTTGCATACACACAGTCGTGCACTCCCACCAACCCCAATTAAAAAAAAAAATACTGCTTCCTCCCAAGTCAGGGAAGAAATCAACCTGTATTTTTTTTTTTTTTTTCTGAAAAGTCAGTTTCTTGCAGGAATGAGCATAAATGGGCTCTTCTCCTTCGGGAAACAGTGGCGTTTTCCAGGGGATGGTTTAATCTTTTGGAAACAGATGAATATGAGCTGCAGTAATCCTGCAATGCTACCAGGAGAGTTGGGGAGAGGGAGAGAATTTCAATAGGGCCTTGGAGACACTCAGCGTGTTTCAATAACTGCACTTTGTGACTTGAACTCCCCCACTGTGACACATTCCTGGAAATAACAACCCAGGCTAATAGGAGGGAATTTCATGAGTGGAAGGGGTGAAGGTCATACCTTTTCCAAGGTCATGTCCAGTTCTCTGTAGTGGGCAGGTGTGCTGGGTGAGCTCTGTTTGCTCCTCTAGATCCTCTTTCCATCCTCCTCCCTACTGCTCTGTGTCCTGGGAGGTCAACTCTTATAGAGCACATCAATGCATTTCCTTGCATTTTAAATTCCTGTTGGATTCAGCCAATGGAAAGCAGCAGCAGAAGATCAAAGGGTGGAAGGAGACAGAGGTCAGACTAATTTTCCTTCCCTTTTCTCCATCTTCAGACAGGCCCCTTCTAAACTACAGCCACCTTGTCTGGATTTGGCAACTGCTGTCTGTCTCCATTCTACCCCCAGCCCTCATCTAGAAGTGGTGGCTCTGGAATACTGCCCTGACCCTCTGGTTTGCTGCAGCCTTGTCGTAGCTTTTGTAAATAAGACACTTTGTTAAACTCCTCCAATTGCCATGTTTGAGCACAACCTCTGGTTTCCAGCTGGGCTTCTGATGCAGCAGATCTTCAAGGAGCCCAGATAAAAGGGTAAAATGCGGTTTTGGATTAATCCCCCCAACTAGCCGCTGGGTTGTTAGGACCATGTTTTGTTCATTCTGATTCCTCACTATAGCACCTGGCACAGAGTAGGTGCTTGGTGAATGTTTGTTGACCTGAATTAATGGGATTTGGAGTTAAGATATTAAAGTTAGATCAGAGAGCTCCTTCACCCTGAGCTTGCCAATACATGCTAATGCTGTGGGCATCTTAGGGACATTTTGCTACGTGGCAGAAGATGTGGATGGATTCTGTGATTTAGTCATGCAGTCTCAACCTCAGGGTCTTCTTGGGCTTATGGAAGGTTCACTGGGGAAGTTGGTGACCCATGTGACATGTATGGGAAGGCAGTACTCTAGTGGAGATTCTGGAGATGAGGGGAGTGGGAAAGGCTCAGAGAAGGAAAGCTACCTATCCAAGGCCACACAGCCAGGAGGGACAGAGCAAGCTTAAAGCTTGTAACCCATTCACCAGCAACAGTGTTCAACTATTGAGCACTTACTGTGGCCAGGTGCACTGCTTAAGCTTATCTCAGTTTTCACAATGTTGTAAAGAGGATATCATCAGCTTTTTTCACAGGTGGTAAAACAGAGGCTGAGAGAGATAAAGTGATTCACTCAAGGTCACACAGCTAGAAAGACACAGCTGAGATTCAAATATAACACTAAAACTGTGTTCTTAACTTCTGTTTCAATTTGCTTTCTATGGCTGTTAAAAAAAACTGTCTAGCCAGGTGGGTGCTGCATGCCTATAATCCCAGCTACTCGAGAGGCTGAGGCAGGGGATTACTTGAGGCCAGGGGTTCGAGGCCGTAGTACACTATGACAGTTCCTGTGAATAGCCACTGCACTCCAGCCTGGGTTACATGGAGAATCCCCATCTCTCTCTCTCTTTTTTTTTTCTTTTGAGATGGAGCCTTGCTCTGTCGCCCAGGCTGGAGTGCAGTGGTGCAATCTCGGTTTACTGCAAGCTCCGCCTCCCGGGTCACGCCATTCTCCTGTCTCAGCCTCCCGAGTAGCTGGGACTACAGGCGCCCACCACCAGGCCTGGCTAATTTTTTGTATTTTCAGTAGAGACGGGGTTTCACTGTGTTAGCCAGGATGGTCTCGATCTCCTGACCTCACGATCCACCCACATCAGCCTCCCAAAGTGCTGGGATTACAGGGAGAACCCCCAAGAAAGGAGAAGTGTCTAAATCTACTCTCCTAGAAGTGGCTTCAAGGAAGCAACATTTAAGCTAAGACCTGAGTTCAGGATGTAAGTACCAGTGGAAAGAGAATCTACAAAAGCCAGGAGGAGGCTGATGAACTTGAGGAAATTAGAGAAGTTCAGTGGGACAGGAACAGGAATGTGGTTGGAGCAGGTGGAAGGGGAGAGATGAGGTAGAAGGACTTTCCAGAGGCCAGATTTTGGAGGCCTTTCGAGGATGTGTGGAGGAGTGTGAACTATTCTATAGGTACCTGGGAGCCACTGAAGGTTCTTGAGCAGCCTTGGTAAGAACTAGAGGCTGGCTATGGCTGCCTGGTGGAGGACTGTGTGGAAGGAGTAGTAATGAGGCAGGAGGGCCCACAAGGAGGTTGCAGAGAAGTTTGGGTCAACTATGGTGCCTGTCTAGACTGGTATAATAGAAGCGATGGAGGAAGTGGATAGATATGAGAAATTTTAGAAGGTAGAGATTATTGGACAGGAAGCTGGTAGAGAAGGATTATTTGGAAGTAGTTGTCTCACTGTGGTTTTCCATATCCTCACACTCTGAATGAAGAAGCTAGATCCCAAATTTCAGACAATGAACCTGATCCTGCTATTCATTATACCTCTGTTCCTTCTTCTCGGAGGGACCCATGCTTTACCCATCCTGTGACCCTAACTGCAGCATTAATCATTCCAAAAATATGTATTGAGTATCAACTATATATGTAGCTGCTGTGAATCTACAGCATTGTACAAGTCAGACAAACTCTCCACCCTCCTGGATGCTAACATTTTAATGGGAAGATGAATGAAAGAAGATGACAATTTCAGAGACAAATGCTATGAAACAGTAGATAAACTAGGGCAATGTGACAGGGAGTGACTGTGCTGGGCAATTCTAGATGGAGTGATGTCTCTAGGGAGATGTCTCTTGGGGTCATCAATGTGGGGGCATGGAGAGAGTTGGGGGCAGGGGTAGGGGGGCCATTACCAGGAGGGAAAGTGAGTACACTCAAGAACTGAAAGGTGGGGAGTGCTGCTGGTTTGTAGCTGGGGGGCAACGTCAGAGAAGCCTCTGTGGCCTGAGCACACAGGACTGTGCAGACTTTGGCAAGGAGTTTTGATTTTATTTTAGGATTGTACACAGGGGAGTGATGAACTGATTTTTTCTTTGGAAAGAACACTTTTGCTGTTGTAGCAAGAACAGATTGTAGAGATCCTGTTGAGGGTAGATGGAGGGAAACCACTCCTGAGGCCCTTGTGTCAATCTAGGTGGGAGATGATGGTGACTTTGACAGTGGTACCACAGGAATGGAGAAATGAGCAAACCTAGGGGGCGGGTGTATGTGTTATAGTAGGTAGATGAGACAAGGGGGATTATGGGGAAAGTAAGAAATCTTCTTGGTCCTGGACAAGCTGCTGGAGTCACCTTTCTGAAGCCTTTGGCATTTTGTCCTTTCATACCTTTTAGGATCTCAGAACGTCATTCCGTGTGAGGAATGGAATGGGATTACCTGCTCATCTCCTGTCGAGCATGGAGTAGCACTGCCTCTCTTAAGATGGCTTCCTTCTTGAGAGGTTGAAGAACCCTTCCCAGGACTGGGCCATCTTGCTCTGAGGTAGACATCTCTTACCTTTGTTCCCAAGGACACCTTCCTTCTTATTTATTTTCTTTTTCCAAAGAATGTGGCAGAAATATCTACAGTGTCTCAAGCTCTCCTTGCTGTTCTTTCACGGTCACAGTGATTAAAGAAAATGGAGAGGGAGGACAGGGATTATTTTAAGAGACCCAAAGACTCCTGGCTGACAGCTCCCCTGGTAATGTAACGTGGTGCCTAAAATTCCACTGTCGTTGAGCATCTTCTTCAGGTTAATCACAGTTCTCTTCAAATGCAAATGAGGCTAGAATGGGCATTGTACATTAATCTCCACCTACGTATCAACTGTTTTTTTGTCCCTAACACAGAGAAATCACACAGGCTAAAAGTTAGATATCTGGGAGTGGCAGAAAGAGCACAGACTTTAAAACCAGAAAGATTCACCTTCGAGTCTTGGCTCTGCCACTTACCAGCAGTCTGACCTTGAATGGTTTCTTACCTTCCTTCAACCTCAGCTTCCCCATTGTAAATGGGGGGCTCAAGAATACCTCCCTTGCAACATTATTTGAAGATGAAAGTGACAGAAGTGAAGGACCTAGAGCACTGCTTGGCCCATAGTAAGTGCTCAGAAAGTTCCCTTCCTTTTCTTACGTTTGAGCTTTGTGTCAGGCTCCATCCTGTCTGCTTGGCCCAAGCTCCTCCTCCTTCTTTGGTCTTGCATGGTTATTAAGCGGGTCTTGGCTGAGACATCGCCTGTGGCAACCCATGGCAACCTCTCCTTGCAGAGGCTGCCAAATGTCAGCCCCTCTGTAATAAAACTTTCTTTCCCCTTCAGGCTAGAAGGAGGGCTAGACAGTCTGATTGTGCCCATCCCTCTGTGATTAAGGTCTGTAATCAGCCCAGCTGCTTGATGGAATCGGAACTGGCTGATTAGCAGGGCACACTTTGGCCTCAGGTTAATGGATGATCTCACACTGTGGCTGCAGAGTAATTACCAGTTAAAAGGTCTGAGGCCAGGGCTCTGTGGTCTTGGGGAGGTCTGGCCCCATTTAAATGCAGAGTCAGGAGAATAATCTTCTATTAGCCAGCAGCAGGTAGCTAAGATGGGAAGGGGGTTGGGAGTGGGGGCAGGACCTCATGGATGTGTCTCCAGAGGTCTAGGCTCATTCTCAAATTGGCCAGGTGGACTTTACTTACCATTAGGGAGCCAGTTCAGGGGTGTGGCAAGAACAGGTTGAGGGATTCAGACAGACTTGGGAGAAATTCCAGCTGGGCCACCTCTTGTCCATGGGATCTTTGGCAATGCATTTAACTTTTCTGTGCCTCGATGTCCTCATCTAAAAGTTGAGTTAAAATGCCTGCCTTATAGGGTCAGTGTGAGCTTAATCAGTTCTATGTATACAGGTGCATAGAGGTGCTCAACGCAAACTATGTCTTTCTCTTCCCAGTAGTATGTGCATCTGGCTGGTCAGTGATTCTCCTTCCAATTCTCTGCACAGACTGTTCCTGAAAATTGATTAACTTTACAAGTATTTACTAAATATCTGTGGTGTGCCAACTACAATGTCAGTTGTGGGGATAAGATGCAGTCCAAAAATTCAAGGAGCTTATAATCTCGTGGGGGAGTCAGGCTAAGATACTGGCTGCTGGAACAACGTTGTGATATAGATAAACAGGATGAGTATGGAAACCCTGAGCTGAGCCCTAACTTAGACCACGAGTCAGAGAGGCTTCCCGGACAGGGTGATTCTAAACCAAGCACTGTAGTTGGAGAAGAGCAGAGGTAACATTTCAGACGATGAGAACAACTGAGGCAAAGGCCCAGAAGAGAGGCAGGCATGAGACATGTTTGTGGGAAGAAATGAAAAGGGCTCAGTACCTGAGACACCGGTGGGTGAGTGAACTCATGAATGAATGTATGAATGAGTGAGCAAGAAAATGGGGCAATGAATAGTGAATGAGTAAGTGAGGAATGAGTGATTGAGTGAATGAATGGATACCTGCATGGATGAAGGAGTGAATGAATGGTGTCTTGAGTGAGTGAGTGCATGCATTCAGGGCACCACCCCTACAACACTGTTTCAGTAAGGGCTACCTTGTTCACCTTACCAAAAATTGCAAACTCCCCACTCCTACCTCACACTCTCAATCACCCTTTTCCTCCTGTGCTTGTTTTTCCTTTAGCCCTCAACACCCTCTGAATACATGTAATGTGTTGATTTATTAAACGTACTGAGAATTGTGTGTATCCTCCCTCTTATCCACTGGGGCAGGAAATTTTTTGTTTTGCTCACTGACATATGGTGCTCTGGCATATAGTAGGTATTTAATAGATGCTTGTGGAATAAATAAATTACATGGGGTGTTGAGTAAGGAAGGGACCGGAGGAGGGAGGAGAGGGTTCTCAGAGCCTGAGCTTCTGGGCCCAATTCTCACGCTCCAGTGAATGTATACACCTGGCCTTCTTTCCAGATATTTCTTTTTTATTTTTATTTATTTATTTTTTTGAGATAGGGTCTCGTTTTGTCACCCAGGCTGGAGTGCAGTGGCACGACCTCGGCTCACTACAACCTCTGCCTCCTGGTTTCAAGTGATTCTCATGCCTCAGCCTCCCGAGTAGTTGGGACTACAGGCACACGCCACCATGTCTGGCTAATTTTTGTGTTTTTAGTAGAGACAGGGTTTCACCATCCTGGTCAGGTTGGTCTTGAACTTGTAAACGCAAGCAATCTGCCCGCCTCAACCTCCCAAAGTGCTGGGATTACAGGCATGAACCACTGAGCCCGGCCTCCAGATATTGAGACAGAGTCTCGCTCTGTCGCCCAGGCTGGAGTACAGTGGCCAGATCTCAGCTCACTGCAAGCTCCGCCTCCCGGGTTTAAGCCATTCTCCTGCCTCAGCCTCCCGAGTAGCTGGGGCTACAGGCGCCCGCCACCTCGCCCGGCTAGTTTTGTATTTTTTAGTAGAGACGAGGTTTCACCGTGTTAGCCAGGAGGGTCTCGATCTCCTGACCTCGTGATCCACCCGTCTCGGCCTCCCAAAGTGCTGGGATTACAGGCTTGAGCCACCGCGCCCGGCCCAGATATTTCTTAACAGAGCTCAGCAGCCTGGCCACATGGATCCTCAGAGATGCTGCCCTAGGTCTGTCGGGCACTGCCCTGAGGCTAGCCTTGTAGTGGGTGGTGTGTGGCCCCTGAAGGAAAGAAGGGAGGGAAGGAAGGGAGGCAGCAGGAAGGCAGTTGCTGCTGGGGAAAGCAATTCTGTCTCCTTCGGCAATCTCAGCAGTGGCCACTTGTCAGAAGAGCCGGCAGGGGAAAAAAATGACAAAAAAATCAGGTCCAATTTATCACCTTCAAATCGTGTTGAACAAGCTACTGTAGCTACTTGGTTTTGAAGAACTCCCCCTTCTTCCCCCTACACAGAACAAACACCACTAAATGTCTCTCCACCTGCGCAGCTGAGCATTGGCAACCTCGATGCCAATTAAAGGGTTCCCTGCTGTGGGGGCTGATCCAGGGTGGCTGTCGAGGGGGGTGGTGGAGAGAATGGAATCATTAAAATGGGAGAACAAAGGAGGTAGGACAAGTTCAAATGAAATTAAGGCACAAAGGGAAAGGCTGCCTTTCCGGGGCATTTATGCCTAGGGACAGCTGGGTGCCTCTGGCGAAATTTACCTGTAGCCCAAGCAGTTGGTAATGGCCAGATGCCTGCAGCGGGGGGAGTGGGGTCCATCTAAACAGAAGACTTTCAGGGCACCCCAGATATTTCCATGCCTCCTGTGTCCCCGTCTTCTCAGGTCCCCAGCTCACAGGGAGCAATGGTCAACATGGTTCCCAGACCTGGTAGAGCCAAGGCTTGCCCCAGTCAGTGCTTCAGTGGACTCTTCTGCAGCTCCCTGAAAGGTCTGATGACCACCACAGTGGGATGCCTCCCATGACAGGGAGCTGTTTACCTCCAGCAGCAGCACCTCTCCCTCTTGATTCTGGTGACAGTGATGACAAAGAGTCCGAGTTTACTGAGCACTTGCTGTGTGCTAGCACTTGCTGTGTGCTAGGCACTGTTCCAGAAGTTTTATAGGTGTTGAGTCCCATTTACTGTGTTCAGTGTCCTCCTGCCCCTTCTGCTCTTTGTTTTCCACTCTCCAGGTATCTATCTTCTCCCTCTCAGAGTCTTTGCATGGGCTGTTTCCCTCTGCTGGGAGGGAACGCCATCCCTGCCTCTCTCACAGAGTGCTGTCCATCCCTGCCTCTCTCACAGAGTGCTGTCCATCCCTGCCTCTCTCACAGAGTGCTGTCGGGCTGAAATGGGTTGATGAATGTGAAAGCCCCACACATCTTGCAGCCCCTAGAGAGAGCCCTGCAAATGACAGCTATTTTTATTGTCCACCCAGAGTTCCAGCTTCAATTGACTATGAAATAAAGTTTTCTCTCGTTAGAGGCCCATGGCTGCGATGATTCTTTCACTATACACCTGGATGCTTATTCGCCAGCTCTTAAGATTTTAAGAGTACCCCACCTCATGGGGTCTGGTAAGAGTGTCATCACAGCCTGGCTTAATTAAAGGGCAACATTGTCATTTCATTTGTCATCACCACCACCACCACCACCACCACCACCACCACCACCACCACCATCATCACTTTCATATCATTGAAGTCTGCCATATTTTGAGCACCTATTTTATGCCAGGCATTCTGTCAATTGCGTCACATCTGTTTTCTCGAATCTTTCGAAAAAACAGTGGATAAGATTAGGGCTTGGCAAAGCAAAAGAGCTTCCTGAAGGTTGAATAGCTACTAAACACCCTAGCCAGGATTTGAACCCGTATTTGTCTGACTTCATAGCCTCAGTACTTTTTATTGGGTCACTGGCCATGCATCTTTGTTTTCCATTCCCTTTGCCAGCTTTAGAAGATGCCTCAGTTAAATTCTGACTGTACATCTGACTGTCATGTATTTGGGACAACTGTAAAAACTCTATGTTTAATTTAGGGCTGGCTTGTACAGAGCTTGCAGTTGTTTCTTACTTTTAAATCTTTTTCATAGAAACTTCTCTTAACCTGTATTTCTTCCATTTGGGGGCTTAGGCAGTGGACCTTTGGGTCAAAATGCAAACATTTTACATCCATCTTTATGTGTTGGGTGCAGCCTGGCTTCTAGACCCTGCCTCAGTCTGCACCCTATCCCCAGATTGAGCACTTGAACCCCTCTGTAACTTCATCTTGCCACTGGGACTAGGACTGTTCCTGACTGGAGGCCAGAGGGGCTCCAGCCTCATGCTCTGGACTCATCATTGAGTTCTTGTCCCCCACCCTCCATTCTGTCCCAGATCTGAGGGGTCCTGTTTTCTGTCCCAAGTCATGTTTCCATTTTGTTACCTCATGCTTATCCAGGCCCTTCAGTTGAAGCCTCAGTCTTGCTACTGTTGGCAACATGACTGCCCTGCTCCACCCCAAGACATGGTGGTTAGGACCAGGACTTAACTTAAAGGTCAACCTTATCTGTTAAGCTTTTCTGAACCTCCACTTGTCTCCACTGGTAGAACTGACCTTAATCTCCTTTGTAATCTGGGACAGTGGACGGGTTCTATCTCAGCACCAGCATCTCCAAAGCCTTCATTTCTCTGACTCCTTTCCCCAGGCAGTGAAATGAGACCATTTCAAACTGGTTCCTTCTAGTGCCATATTGGTCAGAGGTTGAGGATTTTCCTTCAGGCCACAATCATCGATAAGGTGTCCAATACCTCTATTCTCTCCTCTAGGGTCCTTGAAAGTGTCAAAGACCCTGGGACCATGGATGGTTTTCATAGAATGAACCAGTGGGAGGCACAGTCTGCAGGGCACAGACAACCACCATGGAAGGCTGAATGACCAAAGGTTGAAGAGCTTGACCTCTGGCTGATGGGGTCCCCTTCAGATGCTGCTGAGGCAGTTTGCATTCCTGTATACCCTGACACTTAGGTTCAAGGTCATTTTATTCCTCGAAACAAATCTCCACCTCACCCTTTTTGGTCCCCGGGGTCCCTTTTCAAATTTTTTTCTCCCTTTTTTCATTCTTATGCCCTTTACTTGGTTTCTGCAATCACAAGAACTCTCTCTGACTCTGTGAATTTGAAAGCATTCACAACAACCTTTGTTTTACATTCCACAATAGATGACTTATACCTTCACAAGCAGCCTGGGGAGCTGGGAAAAGAAGAGTCCCTTGGGGTACAATTGAAAGAGTTCCGTGACCCCAGAGTCTAGGAGCAAGCACATAGATTAATACTTACAAGCATTCCCTACCACACTGCATTTCCCACAAGAGCAAGGATTTGGCCTCATTTGTCTTTCTCCCCACAACACTTTACCTGGTGCCGGGCCCACAGCAGGTGCTCAATGTGTGCTACAAATGTTGGAATGAATGCAGATCTAGTTTTCTGTTGCTGATTTCCAGCTGCCATCATTTCTGGATGTTGCTACTGGATGCCAGGGACCATGGTAACTCCTTTAAGGAGCTTGAGCCTCAGGACATATAAGTAATTCCCCCGAGCCACCTAACTAATCACCTGAGTAGTACGTGGTGGAGCCTGGAATTGAACCCAGCTCTTCCTCACTGATGTTCCTACTGTTGATTAATCACCTCTCATTTTTTCCTAAAATGATACGAGAACCATCCCATGTCTGCTTCAAATCACTCATCCGTACACTTCTTATGTATTTCTGCTTAGACAGTTTTTGGGTGTAATTCTTCAGGTAATTACTTAAACTCTCTGTGCCTCAGTTTCTTCATCTATAAAATGGGGATAGTAATAATATCTACCTAAGGGTTATTGTGAATTGTTACATAATGTTATATATATGCAAAGCATTTAGTTACAAGACTTGGATATAATAGAATTATGTAAATGTCATATAAGTGTTGGCCATCATCATGATCATCATCATCAATGGCAAGGGAAGGGTGTATTTTGATGGTCTACTCATTCTTCAAGACCCCACTAAAATACCATCTCTTCCATGAAGCTGCCCTCAACCCCCTGGTCAGAATCAGTCTCTCTCTCTCTTCCTTACTCCCACAGTCCTTTATCTGTTGTATGTTTTGTGGTATTTTTTAATGCCTTTCTCTCATTGGACTGAGCAATATAGGACCAAATATGGACAATGGGCACTCTATAAATCCTCAGTGAATTGACCAAAGCCTGGAGCATTTGTCTCCTTAGACTTCCTCCAGATCAGCAAGGGTTAAGTGAGCCATCCCTAGAAGATGCCAGAAGGTAGGCTTTTGGCTCTGGGAAAGCCTGCTTCTGCCTTCACTTCCAAGCATTCATCATCACTCCTGTCTCCTGCCTAATGAGCACCCAAAGTGATTTTCTATTGCATGTAATTCACCAGAATTGTTGCAACACTTAGAAGGGCCCGGAAATTGACAGCCTGATACCCCTGCTTGGCTGTCATCTCGATGACTTGTCGAAGGCTGAGCTGATTGCTTCTCCTGCAACAATTATCCTGGAGCTTCAGACAACATCAGAGGAAATAAACAGTTGGAAAGGTTAGAGACAGGGACTGGAGGAAAAACTCAGAGGGAGCATTTGAGAAACGGGGTGAGCAGGAAGATGTCCTGAGCACTCGTGGGGAGGAAAGGTGGAGAGGAGGAGCCCCTTCCCATCGTAAGCTCTCATGGTTCTTAGGAAGCATCCATGGTTGTTGGAATCTGGAGTGATGCAGGAGACAGCAAATTTGCTGCTTTTTACAATTCATGGGGATCTTCTGGAATTTCCTGGCCCCATATTCTCATTTTATATATGAAGACACTGAAGCCTAGATGGGGGAAAGGGTTGACTTTGCAGAGTGGGTGGCAAAGACAGGATTGAAGTCAGATGTCTTTTCAAGATCTTGATTTCAATTCTTTCTTTCTTTTTTTTCTTTTGAGAGACGTGGTCTCACTCTGTCGCCCAGGCTGGTCTTGAACTCCTGGTCTCAAGTGATCCTGCTGCCTCAGCTTCCCAAAATACTGGGATTACAGGCATGAGTCACCTGCCTGGCCTGATTTCAATTCTTCTGGATGAATACCCAGAAGTGAGACTGCTGGATCATATGGTAGCTCTATATTTAATTTTTTGAAGAATCTCCATACTGTTTTCCATGGCACGGGACATCATTTTATATTCCCACCAACAATGTACAAAAGTTCCCTTTTTCTTCATACCCTTACCAATACTTGATGCCTTTTGTGTTTTTGATGATAACCATCCTGACAGATGTGAGGCAATATCTCACTGAAGTTTTGATTTGCACTTCCCTGAAAATTAGTGAAATTGACTACCTTTTCACATGTGTTGGCCATTTGTATGCTTTCTTTGAAGAAATGTCTATTCAACTCTTAGCCCATTAAAAATTAATATGTAATTGCTGTACATATTTTGGGAGTACCTGTGATATTTTGATACCTGTATACAATGTGTAAGAATGAGATCAGGATACTTGACATATCTATCACCTCAAATGTTTATTTTTCTTTGTGTTGGGAACATTACAAATGTAGCTATTTTGGTGTATACAAAACGTTAGATTTTGGGGATTCTTTGGCTATTGAGTTGTAGAAATTCCTTATATATTCTAGAAATTAACACCTTATGAGATATATTGTTTGCAAATGTTTTCCTTCATTGCATACTTTGCCTTTTCACTCTGTCGATTGCTTCCTTTTCCGTGCAGACACTTTTTAGTCTGATGTAGTCACATTTGCCTATTTTTGCTTTTGTGGCCTGTGTTTTTGGTGTCCTACCCGTGAAGTAATTGCCAAGAACAATGATATGGAACTTCTCTTGTGTTTTCTTCTAGGAGTTTTAGGAGTTTCAGGTCTTAGGTTTAAGTGTTTAATCCATTTTGGGTTGATTTTGGGGTATGGCGTAAGAGAAGATCCAATCTGAAACTTTTGCATGTAGATATCTGGTTTTTCCAACACCATTTGTGAAAGAGAATATCTTCTCCCCAGTGTGTATTCTTGGCAGCAGTGCTATTTATAATAACCAAGATGTTGTAGAAACAACCTAAATGTCCATCTATGAATGACTGGATAAAGACAATGTGGCATATACATACAATGAAAAACTATTTAGCCTTAAAAAAGAAGGAAATCCTGTCATATGTGACAATATGAATGGACCTTGAGGACATTATGCCAAGTGAAACAAGCCAGGCACACAAGGACAAACACTGCATGATTCCACTTATATGAGATAGGCAGGGCCAGGCAAGGTAGCTCACGCCTGTAATCCCAGAACTTTGAGGGGCCGACAAGGGAAGGTCACTTGAAGTCAGGAGTTTGAGACCAGCCTGGTCAACATGGTGAACCCCCATCTCTACTAAAAATACAAAAACTAACCAGGTGTGATGGTGCAGGCCTGTAGTCTCAGCTACTTGGGAGGCTGAGGCAGGAGGATTGCTTGAACCCAGGAGGCAGAGGTTGCAGTGAGCCGAGATTGCACCACTGCACTCCAGCCTGGGTGACAGAGTGAGATTCTGTCTAAAAAGAAAACAACCAAAAAACAAAGAGGGAGATAGATATAATAGTCAAAATCATAGAAGCAGAAAGTAGAATGTGGCTGCCAGCAGCAGGGGGTAGGGGAAACTGGGGAGTTACTACTGATCTCAGGTGTGCAAGATGAATAAGTTCTAGAGATCTGTGGCACAACATTATGCCTATAGGTAACAATGCTGTATTGCCCACTTGAAAGTCTGTTAAGAGGGTAGATCTCATATTAAGTGTTCTTACCACAATCAAATTGAAAAAAAAAAAAAAAAAAGAAAGAAAAAGAAAAGAACCTATAGCTAAAAGAGAGCTTGTCCTAATAGACACCATGTTGGACATGTTACATATACTTTCTTGTATAATCTTGACAATTTCATGGGAAGTGGGCATCATTTTCTGTATTACAGAGATGTAGAAACTGGAGCTCAGAGAGGCTGAGTCTCTTTTCTAAAGTCAACCAGCTACTAAACAGCAGGAAAAGGATTTGAAGCCAGTAGGTCTGGCTTCAGAAACTGCATTCTTCTACCATGCTGTGACTTCACTTTATTAGTCTGCCTACTGCTAGAAGCCTTTGTACATATTAAGTTATAATTAGTTCATCTTGTCCCTTTCAAATTTTTAATTATGCGACTGCCAATCAGAGTATCTAATCAGTGTGAAAGTCCAGTGTTTCTGAATTGAGTTAATAATGACTTTAAAAAAAAATGAGTCATATCATAGTAGACTGTCAATTCCTCAAGGGCGGAGACAGTTTCTTAACCTGACTGCTCATTTCTGCATCCCAACATCTAGTCAAGGGCTGGCACATAGTAGGCATACAAATTAGCTATTACCACAATACTATCGCATAACAAACATCCCTAAATCTTAGTAGCTTACAGCAAATTGCCTTTGTTCTTAGGTTTCCAGGTCTGTGGATTGACTGTGGGTGGTTCAGG
Organism: Rhinopithecus bieti; assembly: GCF_001698545.2. Lineage (NCBI taxonomy): Eukaryota > Metazoa > Chordata > Mammalia > Primates > Cercopithecidae > Rhinopithecus > Rhinopithecus bieti. The sequence goes on from NW_016807962.1 coordinate 2,567,656, forward strand.
TGATCCAGGCTGAGTGTCTCTGTTTCAGGCTGTGGCCAGCTGGGTGTGGCTCCAGACTGGGGGATTGTTTGAGGATCAGGTTGAAGGACAGGAGCTACCTGGGAAGTCACCTCATGAGAGGTCACATGAGCACAAGGGCCTGGGCAATCTAAATAGGACATGTAAGGTTCTTACTTGCATAACATGAGCTGGCTTCCCTGGGCCAAAGCAAATCACTGGTCTGGCCAATATCCTACCACCATAGAAAGGAGAGGGGAGTGAATATTTACTGAATACTGTGACCTGGGTCTTCAAGAAACATTGACTTGAGCTTTGGGGCCTGACCTTAGATAAATGGTACTCCCATTCCTGAGTCAAGCATCCGAAGACTAATCTCTTTGATTATGGAGGATCTGGGATCACAGGTCAGGAGCCTTGGAAAGTGGCTCTAACAAGGACCCGCTCAGGACCTCATTGGGGTTGAGTGCCTTGTGTGTGTTTGTGGGATCATCCAGACTTGTAACTGAGAGTAGCACAGGGTGATGAGAACAATATGAGCTCCAGAGTCAGGTGGACCAAATCCTCCATGTGAAAGACAACCCAAACTCTACCAAGATGTGGCCTGGCTTTGTCCGTATTTGACCTCACCTCTCCTTTCCTCTTCCCTCTGATTCTTTTCCTCTGGGCTCCCTCTGCTTCCTGGGGCACAGAAGCTCCTTCCTGCTTCAGCTTTCTCTTGCTATTCTCTTTGTCTAGAAGGTTCTTGCCTGAGATATTCACATGGATGATTCCTTCTTATTATCAAGATTCTAGCTCCAATATCACCTGCTCACAGAGATTTTCTCTAACCAACTGATTTCAAATAGCACCCGCATTGTATTCTCTCTCTCACCACCTGGACATTTATTATCTCCCTTGTCATTATCTAAAATAATCTTATTTATTTGTTTTCTTATTTATTACTTATCTCTCCCTTCTAGAATATAAGCTTTGTGAGAGGAAGGATTGAATTTGTGTGATTCAGAGCTATTTCCAGAGGTTGGAACTGTGTTTGCCATGTGGTGGGTGCTGAATAAATATTTGTTGAATGAATGAATGAATGAACAAAGGAATGAACAAACAAATTGGTGGGATAACCATAGGCAAATTACTCTGAGGACTCAGTTTCTTTTTCTGCAAAATGGGACCACTAATGTGGGTGTTGGTCATTGGCAGGTTTTGGGATAATGCATGTACAGTGTTCAGTGTGATGGCAGCTACATAGCAGGTGTTCAAAGTGGCAGCTTCTGCAATAATTGCTGTTGTCTTAGCTTGGGGCTTTCTTGATGACCCATTCTAGCCTTGGGTTCTCTTGGCTCTTCAGAGCTCTTTCCTGGCTGGTCTTGGCAGGCCCCATCTCCCCACCCTCAAGGAGCTGGAAAGGCCAAGAACATGGCTGCAGCAATGAAGGGAAATGAGATTGGAAAGGGTCCTTAATTCTAAAGGATTGTCCCCAAACCCAGAAACGGCATGTTAAATCAGAGTCCTTCCCATAACTCATAGTCTATCTCCATGGAAATGGGCACCATATGGAGTTAATTAGTAGAACAACAAAACAATCAATTAGTTCCTTAATTAGTTTTACTAAGAAATGATAACAAACAAACACAAACACTTTATTCCAACTAATGCCCGAGCTGCAGTGATAGTTTAATGGCCTTGGAAAGCCAGCTCAGGCGTTGGGCCGCTGTGAGCAGAGATTTATTCCCATGATATTGACAGGTTCCCTGGTCTCTGTCCAGGCTATGCGTTTCATCTTTATGATCAATTATTTACAATATCTGAACACAGCTGAGGGGTCGTCTGGGAGCTTTTCTTTAGAGATAGAAAAAAAATGCAATAACTCAAATACTATGAAGCCACCAGCTCTAGAATGATCATTCCCTGAATCATTTATTTGACAAACATTTACTGAGCATTTTCTATGTGCCAAGCATGGCACTGGGCAGGAGGTAGACAGGGGAATGAGGAATGATTGACTGTGGGGCTCACATTTAGAGAAGCATGGAAGATCAGACAAGCCAGTAGACAGTTTCTACCTGTGTGGTTAAGCGCTGGAGTTAGGGAGGACAGGGCCCGCGGCGGGGCTAGGGTGCTGTTGGAGTAGAGAGGAGGTATCTGTGACACATTTGGAGGGGTGGTGGTGGCTGAGCCTGCATGGACGAGTCACATGCAGAGCTGGCTCCATTGGTAGCCTCATCAAGTGGAAAGAGCACAGGAATGGGAAGCGGAAGACCTAGACTCTCCAGTCTTATGGTTGAATCAGAATCTACCTGTCCTCTCATCTGTAAAATGGAAGAACGACACCCACATTTCTCCTCCCAAAGGGTTGGTATAGGGATCCAATAGGGTTGGTATAGGTTTGCAAACCTTTTGTAAACCACAAAAGGCTTTACACAAGCAGATATAAGATCTGAGCAGAAGGCTGGAGGTAAGACCAGAGGGTCCCAGAGATGCTTGACCTTCCCAAGGGATCTATAAGGAAAAGGGACATTCCAGGAACACTTGGGGTATATCTCTATCTCTATCTATCTGTATCCACATCTGTCTATATCTACATCATCTACATGTGTGTGTATATACTCATATGTGTGTGTGCATATATAGGCCTACATGAATATATCTTTATCATCTATGTCGCAGAAAATTTACTTTTAAGAGATGATACATGTTAACAATAAAAAATTGAAGCAGTGAAAAGTAAGCTTCTCACCCTAACCCCCTGTTGCAAAATCTCCAGAAGCAACTTCTGTGAGTTGTTTCTTCTGCATGCTTCTGGGGAACGCTGTTCAAACAACACATTTTTATAAGTTCTGCCTTTTCTCTGAAACATACTGTTGTGCACTTTTACTTTTCACATATCACACCCTGGAAAATGGTCTGAGCACATACCTTGGGATCTACCACCTTATTTTTAATGGCTGGATGATATTTTATCATGTGGATATATCTTAACTTATTTAACCACCTCCCCCAACCTTTTTTGTTTAAGTGATTCTCCTGCCTAAGCCTTCCAGGTAGCTAGGACTACAGGTGTATGCTGTCATGCCCAGCTAATTTCTGTATTTTTTGTAGGGACAGGGTTTTGCCATGTTGCCCAGATTAATCTTGAACTCTTGGACTCAAGTAATCCACCCACCACGGCCTTCCAAAGTGCTGGGGCTACAGATGTGAGCCACTGCGCCTGGCCTCCAACTGTTCCCTTTTAATGAACATTACGTTGTTTTCCGTATCTTGCTCCCAGAAGCAATGAGTTCTCCTGTTGGTTACCTATAAAATTTTTCATAATATATCAAATTTTCTGTTTCGTAAGCTAGGATCTGTTGACATATTGGATCTTTATTGGTAGTTTGAGGAGTAATTGATACCCCGCTTATTTTTTATGTTTTTTTTCTTTATTTATTGCCCATGAGGACTTAAAATGATCAGAAATAATTGCTTAAAAAATACACACATCAAATCTAAGATTAGTGTTGCAGGTATCCTCGTTTGACTCACTACTATTGCAGGGAGAGAAGCAAGTATTAATACTCCTGAACATACATATTAAATATCAGCCAATTAAAGGGTGCACACAGCATCTTTCCCCTTCCATCCCTCACCCCTAACTAAGCCTTCACAGGTGTTTGGATCATAATTATGGTTTTCCGATCCTTGGCTTAACCTATGGTCTTCCTTGGCTTACCTATGACAACTCTTTCTTGAGACAAATTGAACAAAGAGAACCAGTGGTGGGCACTGCAGGATGAATCTTACAAGACATGGAGCTGCCAATCATGTTGGATCCTGGGAAACAGAGGAACTTGGCTGACAGAGGGCAGGCACAGGGAGAAGCAGAAACCATGTGGCCAGGAGGGGCTGGTGACCTTGGTTCCTGGTACCTTCCTGCCCCAGATTCCTGCAGCCTGATGAACACTTTCTTCCTCTGAGCTAAATCAGGGAGCACATCTGTTTCTTTGCCACCAAATAGCCCCTAAGTCCAACAGTAGATAAAGATGATATTCCGCTACTACAAGATTTAAAGAGACTAGAATCACATCTAGATACAATGTGTTAATTTTGTCAACAGTCCTTAAATATTATTAGTTATTTCTTAATCAAATCCTGATTTCCTCCACAGGCTTGGGTAATACATATCTTTCTACCTCCATTTTATGCCTTTGGCTGAAGACATTTTTTTCCCTGAAGTTTATCCAAATATAGGGTTTTTATGCTTATGTGGCCTGAAAGTCTTGGAAAGGCAGGTAGATGCAGAGATGAGAGTGTAGATTCTGGTGTCAGGCTGTCTGGATTTAAATCCCAGCTCTGCACTTACCAGTTGTGCGACCTCGAACAGCTTGTTTAATCCTTCTCAGTTTCCTTGTCTGTAAAATGGAAATACTAATAATAATAACAGCATGGGTTATCATGAGGCTAAATGGGCTAACCCAGGGAATTACTTAGACAAATCCTGTCTTGTGTAGAAAGTAGTATGTGAACATTTCTGCTATAATTAGTTTCTCCTATGTGCTGGCCAGGACTGTTGGAAAACCATTAGTTTTCTTAGTGAGCACAACAAATTTCCCTTCTTTGTGTATTCATTTCTCCCAGTTTCAGTGAACTTAAGGGAGAGACTATTAAAGAGAATACAAAGCAAGCATCTTTTCTTCCATTCTTAGCATCTCCAATTAAACAAAGAAAAACAGTACCATCACACCACAAGTCTCTTCCCACCCTGGGACCTTAGTCAGACCCTCAGTTTTTCTCTAGTTTGAAGAAAATAATTTTACCCTCTCACATCCAATCAATATCTTTGCTGGGTCTATTGTGAGCTGATAATTTAAATACAATTGTTTCCTTAGCAACCATCCTTTCACTGTCTGCCTTCTTGCCTTTGAAAGAGCTTGCAGTTACAAAATTCACAGTTTCAGCCAGAAACTTTGTTTTTTTCTACAGGAGCCAGATTCTCTCCCAAAACAAACTCTTCAAAAAAATGGAAAAATGGAACAGGATTTCTAAAGTAAAAAAAATTATTTTTCTAATTATAAAGGTAATTGGACAGGATTTTACATGGAGATGGAAGAGCTTTTATTGCCTTCACTCTTTCCTTACCGGATGGTTTATATGGGGCAGGTAGAATCCAATTAGAATGACAAGATGTTGGAGCTGAAATAAAGTGTAGGGATAATTTAGTCTAATCTCCACTTTCTCTCTCCTCTGTTTTGTAGTTGAAGAAACAGAAAGCCTGATATTCAACTGCCTCACCCAGGCGCACACAGCTTCTAGGATTAGAAGCTGTACTTAAATCCAAACCCTATCCTTTGTCTCCAGTCTGGAAGAGTTCTTGCCTCCAGAATGTTGCCTCTGACCTTTCCTAGGGAAGGTCATGTACACATATAAAAACACAGGGCTTTGAAATCAGGTAAACCCACATTAGAATTGCTGGTATGGTGACCAGCTGTCCCAACGGCCCGGGGGTAATGGGGTTTTCTAGGATGTGGGACTTTCAAAGCCCAAACTGGGAAAGTCTGGGCAAATCTTCACAAGTAGGTCATCCTCCTGTAAAGCCAGTCTCTAGCTGATTTGGGGGGAAATTCAAGCCTCAGTTTCCTCATCTGTCATCTTAATTATAGTTCTTCTCTTGGACTGTAGTGGGAATAAAATAAAATAACAGAAGGAATATTAATTTCCCTCCTTCCTGGTCCTGATGTCTTCTGTCCAATAAGAAGCTCTGGATTTTCTTTAACAGGAAAAAGCTTTACCCAGTTTAAAAGAGATAACGATGATTCTTTCCTAGGTTGGCGCAGATTGGGGAAGACAGAGGAATGAGATATTCATTCTAGAAGGTCCAAGACTCAGAGAAAAGTCCTCAGAGATTCCTCCAAATGCCACCCACAACATAAGAAATCAAAATTAGCTTCTTGGCTGCTTTTGGCAGCTGTGATTAATCATTTCATAACAAGACAGTCGAAGCACAACTATTTATTTGCATTGGATCAGGAAGATTATGGAATATAACATTTTCATAAATTTGTTAGGATTCTAGATATACGTTAGTGTGATGAATAGTTTAGGCTGCGATAGATGTTTTCGTTTCAATAAAGTTATTTTGGGATATATTTACATGATGAAATAACCTATTATTTATCCAACTGCATTTTATGAACTAATTTTCTTTTGTGCCAACTTGCAATGGTGATTCATTACTTTCTGCCCTTCAATGTTTCTTTCCTTATAAATGGTTTCTTGTTTATTATTTTAAAGTGTATGTCTCCCTTCAGTTCCATTGACCAGTTTCACATGAGATCTTCACTGTAAAACACACTGCTTCCCAGATTCTTATCTGGGAAATTAAAATAAAATGAGTCATTTTATTGTAGTTATTTCTGGACTCTGCAATCTTGAGTAAGTCAGTTTCTCTCTCTGAGACTCATTTTCCTGACTCAGGAGGACCTTGGCTTGTATTATGCCCACAACTAATGCGTGTTGAAGGATTAAATGAATGACTAAAGGAGGTGAGAGTAAAGACATTTGTTTGGCTGTGGGAAAGGTTTTAGGTTGGAGGGTCCTGTGAAGGAGTTCTTTAGAGGGACGTTTGTCTGTTACCTCACAGACAGAGGTAGATAGAAACATCTATTTTTGTACCAGTTTGCTCACCTGCCACTTCATCAACAATAAGAAGTGGCTATGAATTCTTGAAGGCTTTGGACACCTGGTACTCTACTGAGCTTGGGGAATTAAATTCCTCAGGCAAATAGTTGCTTTTGGTGGGGAGATTTTATATCTACTTCCTTCAAATAAACCAAGCCAACCTGAAGAAAATGAAGTTGAAGATAGAGAATTTTATCAAAGAATGTTATTAGGTGGATAGCCAACTTGAAGAAAATGAAGTAGAAGATTGATAATTTTATCAAAGAATGTGATTAGGTAGATAGTGACAAAGGTTCTTTGTCTGACCGAATTTAGTCAGGCTCCTAAACTTTTCCCAAGGCCCATCTGTGTACCTCCTTGTAAAATACAGTTTTAGTAAGAATTCTGCTAAGTCAGTGTAGCAAGAATATCTTCCCCTTGATACCTGGTTGCCCTTAATATCTGATCAGGTTCCTCGCCCTCCATCATCCCTCAGGTGATGTGTGATTACCCTGGCCTGTCTTCACCAAGAATTCTGTTAGGTCAGTTGAGCCAGAATCCCCCTTTATCCCTGATGCCTCCTCGTAGTAATTTTCCATCCACTGATTCCCACCTTGCTCCTCAGCCATACATTCCCGCTCACCCATGCTGTATTAGGCGTTCAGCCCAATTTTCTCCTTCACTGCAAAATCCCATTGCAATGTTCCCCATACCTATAGCAATGGTCCTGAATAAAGTCCTCCTTATCATGCTTTAACAAATGTCATTGGATAATTTCCTCTTTAACAATAGCTATCAAGATAATTCAAGGTAGAAAGTAGATTCAAGAAGAACCAAGAGCTGGAAGTTGCAGGTCCCAGTTTGCATTGCTGTGTGACCTGGAGCAAGCCACATTCCCCTCTGGGTCTCAGTTACCTCATCTGTATGACAAGGAAGTTGGAACAGGTGGCCTTAGGTTATTTATAGTGTTTCCTAAACTGGAGTCATGAAACTTTGGGGTCTAAACATATGTTCTTGAGGCTCCTTGAATTACAAGAACTTATTTATCTTTTGGTTTTAGTTTTCTTCTCTTTTTACAGGTTTTATAGACAAAGCTTCTTTAGCAGTGGTAATTTACCATTGAAAGACATTTGCATAGACTGGTACTTCACTTTCTTAAATAAAGTTAATATTTTCAAAGCCCAGATCTGAAGACCTGGGAGAATTGGGCTGGTTGTGAGAATCACTTTCCCTTAAAGGGAATTTAGATATTATTCAAATTCTGGAAATATTGATTAGCTTATATATAAATCAATACAAAATTTTCAAATACCTTCGAGGAGACCACAGGAAGTAAAGCATTCGAAAGAGATGCATAAAGTGCTCTGTTTTTCTGGGAAAGGAGAGATGAGAGATGATATGGTTTGGCTGTGTCCCCACCCAAATCTCATCTTGAATTGTAATCATCCTCACATGTCAAGGATGGGGCCAGGTGGAGATAATTGAATCACGGGGGTGGCTTCCCCCCATACTGTTCTCGTCATAGTGAGTACATCTCATGAGATCTGATGGTTTTATAAACGGGAGAGCCCCTGCACAAGCTCTCTTGCCTGCTGCCATGTAAGACATACCTTTGCTTCTCCTTCACCTTCTGCCATGATTGTGAGGCCTCTCCAGTCATGTGGAAATGTGAGTCCTAAATATTTTTCCTTTATAAAGTACTCAGTCTTGGGTATGTTTTTATTAGCAGCGTGAGAACAGACTGATACCGGAGGGAAGAGGAGAGGAAAAGAGAGAAGAGGGGAGAGGAAGGGGGGGAAGTAAGGAGAAGGGGAAGTGAGCGGAGACAGAGCTTGAGGTGGTGAGAGGAACTGGAGATTACGAGAAGTGGTTGGTGAAAATTCTTTGATGATGGCAAGACCTGAGGACATACTAAAAATAGTGATGTCTAATGTTTGTTATGAAATTGTTTATATTCATATGATGTAAATTCCTTCTCTGCTCAGTAAAGTTGACTATGCCTAAGAAAAAGTTGTGTGCATGAAAAGTTTCTGGTGACAACTGTAAGGATTTGAGTTTCCTGTTGGGCCTAAGTGGTGTGGAATAGAAGTAGAACATGAGCAGAAGGGAGATGCCCCATGAATAGAGAAAATTCCACAATTCTAGCCAAAGGCCAGAATTAGGATGACTCTGGAGGGCTTTGTGCTTCCACAGATGTGGAATGGAAGATCAAATTGATTATCATCTTCATTCATTCAATCATTCATTCATGCACTCATTCAATGCCTATCTATTGACCTCCTACATGTACCAATAACTGTCATAGGCACTGAGCATACAGCTGTGAGCAAAACAAAATTCCTGCCCTCAGAGAGCTTGCATCCTTATAGAGGAGACTGTCTAAAAATAAATAGAGAAATGTGGGATACTGTTTCAGGTAAGGATAAGAGTTATTAACAAAAATAAAGCAGGGTGGCTGGGCGTGGTGGCTCACACCTGTAATCCCAGCACTTTGGAAGGCCGAGGTGGGTGGATCACCTGAAGTCAGAAGTTCAAGACCAGCCTGGCCAAAATGGCGAAACCCCTGTCTCTATTAAAAGTACAAAAATTAGCTGGACGTGGTAGAGCATGCCTGTAGTCCCAGCTACTTGGGAGACTGAGGCAGGAGAATTGCTTGAACTCGGGAGATGGAGGTTGCAGTGAGCCAAGATTGCACCACTACACTCCAGCCTGGGTGACAGAGCAAAACTCCATTTAAAAAAAATAAAAGGGGCGAGGGAAAGACACAAGGGTCACAGTTTAGGGAGGGTGGTTCAGGAATCTTTGAGGAGGTGGTCGTTGAGCAGAGACTTGAATTAAGTGATAGGAAAAGATATTGGGAAATGCCAGGAAGAAAAGGTAAGAGCTTTCCCCATCTTGCTTGTGAGCTCAGGCAAAAGGCAACCTTCTGACGTTCAGTATTTTCATCTGAGATTAGAGTTGAAAGGTCCACCTTTGGGGTAGAGATAAGGGTTTCAAGGACTCATGGAGATTGTTTGTAAATAGAGAATGCAGAAGAAATGCAAGGGATTGTGGAAGACCCAGCCAAGAAACAGTTAATTCTACCTTTTGCTGTGGCATTTGGTTTGGACAATTGCCTAAAGTGAATTGTGTGAGCACTCTTAGGGGATTTGACGGACATGGGGACTCATTTCAAAGGTGGGCCATGTATTAAAATGTGAATGTCCAAACTCTGCTGAAGTGACTTGGGAGAAGTGACTTAGTACCGACTATTTGCAGAAGCTCATTAATTCTGTATCACAGCGAGTTATCCCATGATTCTGCAATTGTGTTGCTGATAATGCAGTCCCTGATGTGTTCTTCATCACAACTCAAGCAGAAAGACCTGATAAATCTTGTCTGCATAAGGACTTGGCTACTTCCTTCTTGTTCCCCACCTAATCCTTCATCTACTGGCCAGTCCCTTTTGAAGAATGACCCAGAAGCATTTGGCATTGTCTTTGCCTTTTCCTGGCCTTGTGGATATTTGTCATTCCTCTTGGCTGCTGTGGTAGACTTTGTTGGTTGCCTGTCCGGTAGCTATTATTCTTTCTCATTATTGAGGCTGAAAAGATCAGATATTGTTTTCCCAGCCTTCCTTGCAGCATGGCATGTGTATAATATGCCAATTATCTAGTGCCATAATAATGCTGTGTAACAAACCTTAGTGGCTTCATGCAACAAACTTTTATTTAGCTCACGAGTCAGTTATTGTCAGTTTAGCTGGAGCTCAGCTGTGTGGTTCTTCTGGCCTGGTTTCTCTAGGCACACTCACATGCCTGAGGTTGGCTGACTTTCATGAAGAGATACTGGAGTGATGGAGCCACATGTCTCTCATCCTCCATCAGGGAAAGCCTAGGCATGTTCTCATGATAATTTCAGAGGTTGAAAAGTAGAGATACACATTCTCTTTTGAGGCCAAGCCTTAGAGCTAGCACATTGTTACTTTGTCTATATTTAACTGGCCAAGGTAAGTCATAAGTCCAACCTTGATTTGAGAGGTGGGGAAATATACTCTGCCTCTTAGGTGACAAAAAAATACAAACTCTCATGGTAAAGAGAGAAAATGCAGAAAGCAATGAAGAATTGGGGCAATTATACCATCAATCAATCATAGTAAATGATCTGATCCTAGACGATGTGATGCTTTGCATGTGGTGGCTGCCTTGCAACCATGAAGGGTCAAGCCTATTGACCAAGCCGATATAATGGGAAAAACAAAGCACCAAATTGGAAGCCAAGTTCTTGATGATATAATTGACCCTCTAGACCAACCCTGGAGTCATCTACCTGTGGATATCTTGTTATGTGAGACAATTTATTTTTCTCACTGTTTAAGTCACTTTAGAAAGATTGGATATTCAGTGACTTGCTCTTGAAAGCATGTCCTTCTGCTGGGCCAGACGCGGTGGCTCACGCCTGTAATCCCAGCACTTTGGGAGGCCGAGGCGGGAGGATCACCTGAGGTCAGGAGTTTGAGACCAGCCTGGCCAACATGGTGAAACTCAGTTTCAACTAAAAAATACAAAAAATTAGTCGGGCATAGTGGCAGGTACCTGTAATCCCAGCTATTCAGGAGGCTGAGGCAGGAGAATTGCTTGAACACAGGAGGTGGAGGTTTTAGTGAACCGAGATCGTGCCACTGCACTCCACCCTGGGCAACACAATAATACTCTGTCTCAAAAAAAAAAAAATGTGTTTTACTTCTATGGCAGCCCATGGATTGAGGCTTCTCTCTTCTCTGTTTTGCGAGTCCCACACTGTAGGACCAGAAGTCCAATGCTATGACAGATGCTGGACTTGCTTGCTTTGCCAGTCTCCCTTGCAGCAAAGTCATGGGCCCATGACTCAAGTGCTCACATTTACTCCAGATTTTAAATTGGAAGGTGGCAATATGAAGAAGCAGTGCTTGATCACCTGTGATGGCCTTGATGGCAATGGCCTCTGATTTCTTGATGTGTCATCACTACCTGGTGAAAATGTGATGTCTGGAAATCCAGTGATATATGGATGAAATCTCAGGGAGAGAGATGAATTTGAGCCAGAAAAAGTTTTAGCAGAACCCATAGGGCTACCTTGATACTGAGCCAGCACCTTTCCCCACATCTGGCAGCAATTACATACCCATGGAAGACAAAGAAGACCTCTCCTGGTTGAACCTCATCATAAGGCTCATATTGCAGGGCAGAAATACCTTCCAGGGACTGGCTCCAAGAATTCCATTCCTAGTACCCTTCTGACTCTGCTTGGCTTGTTCCCACAAGCTATTTTCATCTTTGGAATCTAGTCCCTACCTCTGGACTCAGACTCTCTTGTGTGGACCTCTTGGCATTTCAAAGCAGATGTGCTCCTGATGCTAGGTGACCCTTGCTCTGCCCTTCTTCTCCTTCTTAACATGGTAGATTGAAGTGGAAAAAGTCCTCAGCCTCACTCTTCTGAGAGTCACCCTTCTCAGACACGCCTGCCTAAGACACTGACTGACCTCTCTCCCGGCTGTGGCTTCTCATTCATGTTATATTTTCCACAGAACTCTGGGCCACCATGTTCTGCTACCCATGACCCCACATTGACAAGTAAAGATTTTATCTACTGCACTCTTGTGATTGCCTGAAGACCTGTCTTCACCTCCCACTAGGCTCTACAACCTTCCAGGGCAGGCACCAATCTTCATCTCATTGCAGTCTCAGTGCCTTTGGTATATAGTAGTTGTTTCACCCAAGCAAGAGTTCAGACCAAGCCTCAATAAAGGAAAACTGGAAAATGAAGTGGTGATCATTCAGAGCCATGGCAGGTTCATTAAAAATTAACCCAGTTTCTTCTTTCTTTTTTCTTTTTTTTTTTTTTTTGATAGAGAAATTAACCATTTCAGGGATTTCTTCCTGACTGTTAATCTGAGGCTTTAGGTATGAAGCAAGGCAAACAGATACAGAGGCATCCTGTTCAGAGAGATTTTCCTAAACATCAGCCCATTATCCATTACTCTTAGCTGGTGCCCTCTTCAGTGCCTTCCTCACTAGACTGTGAGTTCTATCTACAAAGGCAGGAAAGTTATTACTCACTGTCTTCTCAGACTCTGGTGCAGTGAGCCTGGTGCACAGTGAGTATGGCACAGAACAGGTGCTTAATAAAGAGTGAAATAATGAATTGACATCATCCCACCTATAGTAGCATAATAATTATCCCCCAAATATGTCATATCCTAATTCCTGGAATCTGTGAATATGTTAAATTACATGGCAAAGGGGAATTAAGGTGGCAGATGGAATTAAGGATGCTAATTGACTGACTTTAACATAGGAAGATAATCCAAGATTATCCTAGTGGACTCCATGCAATCACAAGCATTCTTAGAAGTGGAAGATGGAAGAAGAAGAGGAGGTCAGAGTGATGCAGTGTGAGAAGGTCTTGACCTGACATTGTTGGTTTTGAATATGGAGGAACGTGGCCATGAGTCAAGCAATGGAGGTGGCCTCTAGGAGTTTTGGGAGGAACATCTATACACCTGGTGTTTTTTGAGGCACCAAGGATACAACAAAGTAAGCAGGTAGCCCCTAGAAGCAAGGACACATATCCTCTCCTGGAGCCCCCAGAAAGAATGCAGCCTCAACAACACCTTGGTTGTAGCCCAGTGAGATCCATGTTGGACTTTTAACCTGCAGAACTTTAAGACAAAGAACTTGGCATGGTGGCTCACGCCTGTAATCCCAGCACTTTGGGAGGCTGAGGCGGGCAGATCACCTGAGGTCAGGAGTACTGGACCAGCCTGGGCAACATGATGAGACCCTGTCTCTACTAAAACTACAAAAATTATCCAGGCGAGGTGGTGGGTGCCTATAATCCCAACTACTTGGGAGACTCAGGCAGGAAAATCGCTTAAACCCAGGAGGTGGAGGTTGCAGTGAGCTGAGATTGTGCCCCTGCACTCCAGCCTGGGCTACAGAGTGAGACACTGTCTCCAAAACAAACGAACAAACAAAAAACAAAACAAAATAAAACAAAACAAAACAAAACAAAAACCCTTTAAGACAGATAAATTTGTGTTGCATAAAGCCACTGAGTTGGTGGTAATTTCTTACATGAACCATAGATAACTAATACACCTCCTCTGACCTCATGCTTCAGAGAGATGCCTTGCTTACCTTAAGGGTGCATTCTCTGATACGTACCAGACATGCTCACCTGGAGGAAAACCCCTTGTCTTTGGGCCTGCCCTGCCTATTATTTGCATTAATGACTGATGAGGTTATTGATGGTATTATGGTCCAATGTAGGGGTGCTGTGAGACCTGAAGGAAGAACAGGCTGTTGGATCATGGTCAGACTAAAACTATGGGTTTGGATTTTTAAAAATATGAAAGGAACAGGGAGCAATTGTAAAGTCCCATGCCTGTGTCAAATAAAATGCACAGGAAGACTGTGACTTTGTCAGTAGGAGGGTGGTGAGGATGGTTTTGTGAATAAATGGCCATTTGGTGGGCGGCCAGAAAGGACAGAAGCGTCAGTTGGGTGACCTAGACCCAGGCTTTTGAATCTCATATATCATCTCCTGGAGGTCTTTACTTTTTAAGGAATCTAGACAAGGACTGAGACTCTGGGAGATTGGTTAATGACCTCCTAGTTTGCAGCCAATAAGAACTCCTCTGGGTCTTAGTTTCCTATATGTGAAATAAGGACCCTCTCAGCTATGGTATCTCTGGGTCTGTCTGGAGTAGGCCCCCCCACCTTGCTAGGCTTCTGTCCTCCAAGCCTAGTTCAAATGTCATTGTCTCCTAGTGGCTTTTAGTTACATCTTCACCCTCCTTCAAGCACAGCCTGTTGCTCTTTGTGATTGATTGATTCTTTTATTGATTTACTTTTGCTATTTTCTTACAGTCATTTATCTTCAAGCTTATATTCTAAATGCCTGGATTTATTTAACTCTGTAGCCCCAGTGCCTGGCAATTAGTAGGTTTTTTTTAAAACCTTTGTTGACTAAAATAGAACTCAAGTTGCAAGTTGTTATTTAGAATCATTTAATTTTAAACACTGGAGCTAGACTTCAGCAATTGCCTAATCTAATATCTCATTTGACCAGTGAATAAACTGAGACCCTAAGGGTGAGAACACGGACTTGCCCAGAGCACCACAAGGCATATTTGAGGCAGAGAATAGAACTCAGTTGTCTTGATTTATGATCCAAATTTCTTCCTACCCATGTGGGCTTTTATTTATCTATCTAGGTTACGGTGACACTACCTGCTGTAACAGAGAAGTCCTGAGATCTCAGTGGATTCACATAATAGAAGTTTATTTTGTGTTCACATAAAGTCCACTGGCAGTGGGATTGGCAAAGATGCTGTCATCTTCAACATGTGACCTCCAAGATTGCCTTGAGCATCAGTGTCCAGCTGGCAGGTGGAGAAAGAGAGAACAGAGGAACACATGGCGGATTTTTATAGGCCAGGCCTGGAAGGGGCATTCCCTGCTTTTGGCCATAGTCAATTGGCTGAAACACAGCCTAGGAGATGTAGTCCAACTGTGAGCCAAGGAGGAAAGTGAAGCTGGTTTAAAGGAAAGATAGCCAGTCTCTGCTTCAGATGCTAGCTCCTTGTATGGGTTTCTACTTCTATCATTGTATTTTAATTTGTTATATACCTACACAGAAGAGTCCCATAGGCCATGAAAGAGCTAAAATTATATCAAGCAATGTTGCTACTATTATTGTTGTTGTTACTTACACTAATAATAGAGGGGGAGTAACAGACAGGAACCAGTGTGAACTACTTTCCAGTGTTTAACCCAAAACACGTTTTGCCAGGCAATTTCCCCTTAATCTTTAGACCTATGTGTATTTCAAGGGAAATTTAATCCTTGTGTTTCTGATTCATTTGCACTTAACTCATCAAAATGTTGCTTTGTAAGGCACGTTTGATGTACAAGAAGGCTCATAAGCCTTTTCATAAGCCTTTCAAATGCCTTTTCTCTTTGAAGCCAAAGTTTGTGCTCTTCCAGCGCTAACAGAGCTAGAAAACCTGGAAAGTCTTCCATTACCTTCCACCCCAGAGGCCACAAATTAAGGTGGTTTGTACAGGTAAGCAGTGGAGGCTGCTCCCATTTCCTGAGTGGAAAGAAAACAGTACCATATGGTTAAATGCCCATGGGGAGTGAGGACATAACCACTGTATTATTCCCTCATGCCTCCAGGCACTGGCTCCTCCTGGCCCATTGCCTGCAAAGCCCAAGCTCTCCCGCATTGCTTACTTATAGAAAAGGCCATCTCCTTCGATACTCAGATTTCTGCACCTCTCTAAAATCCTCTTTTTTTTTTTGAGACGGAGTTTCGCTCTTTTGCCCAGGCTATAGTGAAGTGGGTGATCACGGCTCGCTGCAACCTCTGCCTGCCGAGATTCAGGCGATTCTTCTGCCTCAGCCTCCCAAATAGCTGGGATTTCAGATGCATGACACAATACCTGGCTAATTTTTGTATTTTTAGTAGACACGGGGTTTTGCCATGTTGGCCAGGCTGGTCTCGAACTCCTGACCTCAGGTGATCAGCCCGCCTCGACCTCCCAAAGTGCTAGAATTATAGTTGTGAGCCTCTGCGCTTGGCATCTAAAGTCCTCTTGACTGCTTTTAAGAGCAATGAGTATTTATTTCTCCCTTTGTACCTCTGTATATCCTACTATAATAATAATAATTAATAGTTAACATTAACTGAATACTAATTACATGCAAGGTACTCTTCTAAGTACCTTACTTGTGTTAGCTCACTTAACCCTCCCAACAACTCCGTAAGGTAGACATTATTTTCAGTGTTCTTTTACAGATGAGGAAACCAAAGAACAGAGTAAGTAGCTTACTCAAGGTCCCACAGTAGGAGAGCCAGCAAATGCCTATAGTGTTCAACTACATTTAACCGCAGGATCCACTAAGCTGTCTGAAGGGAGGTGCTTATTCCTGTGTCTTATCAGAGATCCTGGCCCTTAAAAACCCTGTGAGAGGCTGGATAGAACATGGAACCAAATCCTGCCCCTGACACTTTTTTTTTTGAGATATTAGATAAGATGTTTAACCACTGGATGCTTCATTTTCTTCATTGTCAAATAGGGATGATGAAAGCACCTATCTTGTAGGGTTGTTGTGAGGATTAAATGAGCTAATACATGTAAAACTCTTAAAACACTGACCCATGGAATGTGCTTAGTGAGTGTTAGACATTATAACCGAATGAAGAAAAGGAGATGCGGATGGCATGGATATCTAGTTTTCCAGAGATAGGATTCTGGAAGGGTCAGGGAATGTTTTGGAAGATGGGCTCAGGATGCACAAAAGATGTCAGCAGCTTATGATTTGAGATTGAATCCTACAAAGTTAAACATCATGGGGATAACTGAAAATCCTGTGCTGATGTCTAAACACCAGCAGCATAGGCTTTGTATGGCAGGGAAATACAACTAAGACTCTGTACCTGTCAATGATACACAGATATTTGCATTGATAGTGTCCCCGACTCTGTTATATGCTACTGGCCACCTTAAGCTGCACTATTAGAAATGTATTGCCTGGAACAAGGAGAAGCCTGCCTTGTCCTTTTATATACTTGATGCATGCCAGGAGTTCAGTTATTTATGGAATTCCACTTCGTGATTTTTACTTCTAATACATTTCTTCCGATTATAAAATATAGTTGCTGTTACCAATTTAGAAAACTTAGAGAAAAACGAGGATAAAAAAGGAGATAGTCCATAATTGTACAACCACCTCTTAATAGTTTGGCATATTTCCTTCTCTGTAGTCTTTTATATACATACACACATTGCAGGTGTGAGCTGAGATTTCTTGATCCCTTGATATGTAGATACATTTGGCTTAGATTCTCATTACAGACTTTATAGGAGTTCAAACATCTCCTCAAGATTGTGCAGATATCTCAGGAACTTATATTTTTACCACCACTTCTGGCTTAGATTTCTTGTCTCCCACAAATTCTTGTTCTTGGAGTTCTTTTTGCTTTTTTATATTTAAGAAGCATCCCTGTCATGCATGGAGATGATAGCTCTTTCTCCTTAGTTTTTGCCTGTGCAAACATACACATAAGATTGTGGCATGCAGAACTTTTCCTGAAGGATTGTGGAGAGCAGGGAGGAGTCTTATTGCACTGCAACCAGCAAACAACCCAAGCAAACAGCTGGAAGGCATACTTCAAATCCACTTGTTTTCATTAAATGCTTTCGGCCACTGTGTTAGTCCATTTTGTACTGCTACAACAGAATACCTGAGATTGCGTAATTTATAAAAAAAAAAGACATTTATTTGTCACAGCTCTGGAGGCTGTGAAGTCCAAGATCAAGGCACTGGCATTAGATGTGGTGAGGGCCTTCTTGCTGTGCTCTCACATGGAAGAAGGTGGAAGGGCAAGCTAGCGAGTTACCTGCATGCAGCATGAAGCCTCTTCTATTATGTAAGGGCCTTAATCTCATTAACAAGGGAGAACTCATGACTTAATTATCTCTTCAAGGCTCCACTTCTTAATGCCTTCACATTGGCAACACCTGAATTTTGGAGGAAAACCATTCAAACCTTAGCAGCCACTCTCATGTCTCTATCTCATGTTTGATCAGTACATCCTATTAACTCTGCTTTTAAAACACAGTCATGCACCACATAACAATGTTTTGATTAACGATGGATGTAGCCATAATGTTGTAGTGCAAGGCATTACTCACATGTTTGTGGTGATGATGGTGTAAGCAAACTTATATAAAAGTATAGCACATGCAGTTACATATAGTACATAATACTTGATAATGAAAATAAATGACTGTAACTGGTTGATATGTTTACTATCCTAGCTTTTTATTGTTATTTTAGATTGTACCCCTTCTACTTATTGAAATAAAGTTAACTGTAAAACAGCTTCAGGCAGGTCCTTCAGGAGGTATTCCAGAAGAAGGCATTGTTATAGGAGATGATGGCTCCATGCATGTTATTTCCCCTAAGACCTTCCAGAGGGAATACGGAGGTGGAAGATAGTGAGGCTAATGATCCTGACCCTGTGTAGGCCTAGACTAATGTGTGTGTTTGTGTCTTAGTTTTTAACAGAAAAGTGTAAAAGTAAAAATAAATAAATTTTAAAAGTAGAAAAAAGCTTAGAGAATCAGGGTATAAAGAAAGAAAATATTTTTTATACAGCCATACGAAGTGTTTTTGTTTTAAGCTAAGTGTTATTACAAAAGAGTCAAAAAGTTAAAAAAATTGAAAATGTGTGTAGACTAATAAAGGTAACCTCAGAAAATATATTTTCTGGCCGGGCGGGTTGCCTCAAGCCTGTAATCCCAGCACTCACTCTTGGGAGGCCGAGACGGGCCCGGGATCACGAGGTCAGGAGATCGAGACCATCCCTGGCCCTTAACCAGTGAAACCCCGTCCTCTACTAAAAATACAAAACTAAGCCCCGGCCCGAAGGTGGGCGGCGCTGTAGTCCCCAGCTACCTCGGGAAGGCCTGAGGGCAGGAGAATGGCGTAAACCCGGGAGGCGGGAGCACTTGCAGTGGAGCAAGATCGGGTCTGCATTCCCAGCTGGGCGACCAGAGCCGAGACTGCCGTCTCAAAAAAAAAAAAAAAAAAAAAAAAAAAAAAAAAAAAAAAAAAAAAAAAAAAAGAAATATATTTTCTAAGAAAAAAATGTATTTTCTTAGAAAGAAAAAGATATTTTAATAAATTTAGCATAGCTTAAGTGAACAGTGTTTATAAAGTCTACAGTAGTGTGCAGTAATGTCCTAGGCCTTTGCGTTCAATCACCACTGACTCACTGACTCACTCAGAGCAACTTCCAGTCCTGTGAGCTTCATTCATGTTAAGTGCCCTCGACAGGTATACCATTATTTATCTTTTATGCCATATTTTTTACTGTACCTTTTCTATGTTTAGATATACAAATACCATTTTGTTGTAATTGCCTACAGTATTCAGCACAGTAACATGGTATACAGGTTTGTAGCCTAGGAGCAATAGGCCATGCCATGTAGCCTAGGTGTGTAGTAGGTTATACCATCTTGGCTTGTGTGAGTTCCCTCTGTGATGTTCACAGCACTATGAAATCACCTAATGACATAGTTCTCATTTCCAGGATTCAAAAGCACAGTAGGATGGCTATAGTTAACAACGATGTACCATATATTTCAAAATAACTAGAAAAGAAGATTTGAAATGCTCTCACAACAAAGAAATGATAAATGTTAGAGGTGATGGATATCCTAAGTACTCTGATTTGATCACTACACATTCTATACATGTATCAAAGTATCATGTGTCCCATAAATTTGTACAACTATTACATATCAATAAAAAAATGTAAATCAGGTCCCAGCACTTCTCCCCTCAATTCACCCACCATGGGTTTTCATTCCTGAGGACTGCCTCTAAGACCTTTTGTGATCTGGCCTGTTGCTTGCCTCTGCCTCATGTCCTGCTGCTTCCTGCCTGTGCATTACACTCCAGATGCAAAGAAATGCTTTTCTCTTCCTTCCTGTGACCTTTGCACTGCTGTTCCTTCTGCCTAGAAGGATTTTTCCCAGATACTTTCCTGATGCACGCTGTGGGTCTTAAGTCCAATGCAAGACTTTGGTTCTGAGGTCACGCCATGCTTAGAGGAGGAGGTGACACTACTGAGACAAGATTCAATTTTAACTCTCAAAGGTTGAATTATGGTTAGAATTGCCTAATAAATGAGATGCAGAATTGAATCAACAGTTCCCTTTCTTCTATCCCTCAGGCACCATATATTAGATGCTCAGTAAACTTCAGCACTTTTGACTTATGGTGGTGATGATGATGAAAATGAACCATGAATTGTGCATGTGCAAAGTGCAGATGCTGTTCTAAGCACTTTGTATGCATTCATTGAGAAAAAACTGTTATCTCCATCTTACAGTGAGGAAACTGAGGAGCAGGGAGGTTAGGCAATGAACTCAATGACTTTTAGTTATTAAATATTGGAGGCAGGATTCAAACCCAAGCCTAATACTGACATTTATTAAATAAAGTGTATATTATTAGCTGAGTGTTTTTATGTAACTTATTAAATCCTTAGTTCAGCCCTGGGGTGTATGTGTCATTGTCTCAATTTTACCAGTGAGGACGTGGACATTTCCAGACTTAAGTAATTGACCCAAGGTCACCTAGTGTATAAGTGCAGAGTCAGGCTTTGAACTAGATCTGTTCTGTCTTCTAGTGCAGTCTGACTCTGCACTTCAGGGCTGCACGCTATCACTCAGACTCAGAAAGAGATCATTGAGTACATAACCTCTCCCTGTACCCACATCCAAGCACTGAACGCACTGGGAGATAGTGCTTCATTTATTACGTGTGGCGGGTGAAGTTATACATAAAGAACCATGACACTAATGCCATTATATTAAAAGTGCAAAGATTCCAATAAGTTTCTGAGCACACGCGTTACAGTAGTCTTCTCTCTCTCCCCAAGCGAGTGTACAGCTTTCTGTTGATTTGCTTCGCCTCACACAGTTATTACAGCATGATTTCCCCCAGTGTCCCAGCCTCCCTTCAGCTCTCATTTAGATTTCCCTCTTAGATGCAGCCATTTAAATGCATATCAGCAGCAATTGAACCCACCAGATTTCTTTCCCGATTAGCTGGGAAGATGGTCCTGTTAGTTATCTGTGAGCAGAGTAAAAAATCTCGAGGGTTGGGCAAAATTCCTTTGTGACATGACCTGGTTTTGCCTGCACTGGCAGTGGGATGACTTGCAGTGAGCTCCCAGGGGGATAGTCTTGTTGGGGAGGGCATGGGAAGGTATGTAGGGAAGGGAATGTAGAGAGAGGTGTGTGGGCTTGGGTGCATGGAGGATGGCAGACATATGTATTGGTATGAGGCTAAATAAGTGGAATGGATTGTTCATGAGAGTGGGTTTAGATGACAAACGAGATATGTGTGTGTGTGTGTAAGGTGGTGGGGAGGCATAAATTGTTTGGATGGATGGATGGATTGATGTGTATGTTGTTGGTATCTCAGAGGCAACTCAGTGGTGTGGGGGACATGCCTTTCAACATGGCAGTCCACTCAGGCAGGATTTTGGGCAGGAAGGGGCACAGGAGAACTGCACTCTCAGCGTAAGCTTGTTCTCAAGAAGGAAGGCTGAGCTGATCTGAGCTGATATGAGTGTGCTCAGTGTCTCTTCTCCAATTCACAAATCAGCTATCAAGAGTCTCTGCAGGTCCCCTGGGCAGACAGAGACAAGGAATAGAGAAGCCAGGAGTTACACTAATTGCACCCTTATCATTGGGAGGAAACATCGGGGGCCAGGAAGAAGTGCTGCTTGTTTTCATATGAGCAGACTGTGAGTTCCATCACTGCTGTCCTCCCAGCATGGCACCTGAGCCCCTGCAGGTGCTCCATTATGTGCGGTGCAAGAGAATGATGGGGTGTAGATGGACTGGTGCTCCCAAAAGTGGACAGGTAATTGAGTGATTTGTGGGTTTGATGATATGTGGGGCGGGAGTGTGAATATTTGGAGAGATCAAGGAGTGTTTAAGAGACTGTACCTATAAGCATGAGGGCTGTGCATGTGGATGTACAAAGGAGACTGTGTGCTGAGTGGATGTGAGGGTTAGTGTGTGTGTGTGTGAGTGGTGAGAGAGAGGGTGGGGGGGGAGAGAGAGACAGAGATGGAGACAGACATAGAGACAGAGAGACAGAGAAATAGCAAGAGAGAGACAGAGAAAGAGGGCAGGAGGGTGAGGGAGAGATGGAGAGACAAAGAGACAGAGAAACAGGAAGAAGAGACAGTGAGAGAGACTCAAAGAGAAAGAAAGAGAAAAGGGTGGGGCGAGAAAGACAAACATACGAACACACACACAGAGACAGGGTCAGGGAGAGAGGTGCAGTGAGTTGGCAGATGTTTTCCATTTCTTGTCCTGTGAGTCTCTCAACTTCCCCTTTTCTCTTCCTAGCCCCCTTTGTGCTTTTTCTTTTATGCCCTAAGGTATCCTGAGAGTAGATGATACTTTCACCTTAACACATGTGAGGGCAATGGTGTCCCATGCTCACACACGACTCTCAGACTCCCACGCACTGCACACACGGAGCTCCTCGAGGTGGGTGCTCTCAAGGAGGTGGCCTGCTGCCATGGAGGACAGCTGACAATGACTGAGTGCCGTCTGTGTACCTGGCTCTGTGCAGAGCACCGGGCACCATCTCATTTAATGCTGATGAGACAGCTATTGTGAGCACCTGGTGTAAGAAGAGGAATGTGAGGCTCAGAGAGGGGAATAGACTCAGTTTGCTGACTCCCTTCCCATGGGTCTCTAACGGTTACATTCACTGTCCCTTTTCTCCTCTCCTCTATAGGCAACAGGGGCCCCTTTTTCCTGCCTGGCCCCTTTGTCCTCACCTCCACCCTGAATATCCCTTTCCTGGCCTGTCCGCAGGCATCCAAGACAGCAGGTATCTGTCTCAGAATTGGGTTCCCACCCTGGGGTCCTGAAGGCAGCTGGTTTGGTGGCCCATGGGGTCACGAGACGGAGTGTGGAGAAGGCTAGGATTTAGTCGGTAGACTTGGGTTTGAATCGTGGTGTTATGGTCTAATGATGTTGTCTCACCAGAACAGTCCTCTTCTCTGATGTTTACTTGCCTCATCTGCAAAATGGAGATGATTAAACCTGCTTCCTGTGGCTGCTGAGGGGATTGAATGTCCAGTGGTAACGTCCACAGAATGCTCGGCTTGGAGTAAGCATCTAGTGAAAGCCGGCTCCTTACCTGTACGCAGCTTCTTCCCTCTTCCCTCCTTTTGGCCACAGAGGCCAATGTCTTGGCCATCAGAAAGGAAAGCTGAGGACATCACCCATCAATTCAGCTTTTTCCACTCTCAATTTCCTTCAGAGCTACCATTTTATTGTTTTATTTGTTTATTTATTTAAGACAGAATTTCACTCTATGGCCCAGGCTGGAGTGCAGCGGCACCATCTCGACTCACTGCAACCTCCACCTCCTGGGTTCAAGCAATTCTCCTGCCTCAGCCTCCCAAATGGCTGGGACTACAAGCATGCATCACCATGCCTGGCTAATTTTTGTATTTTTAGTAGAGACAAGGTTTCACCATGTTGCCCATGCTGGTCTTGAACTCCTAAGTTCAAGTGATCCACCTGCCTTGGCCTCCCAAAGTGCTGGGATTATAGGCATGAGCCACCGCACCCAGCCTTTTTAAAATTTTTAATTGCTTTTTTTTTTGAGACAAAGTTTCACTATTGTTGCTCATGCTGGAGTGCAATGGCGTGATCTTAGCTCACTGCAACCTCTGCCTCCCGGGTTCAAGCGATTCTCCTGCTTCGGCCTCGCTAGCAGCTGGGACTACAGGCATGCGCCACCACGCCCAGCTAATTTTGTATTTTTAGTAGAGACAGAGTTTGTCCATGTTGGTCAGGCTGGTCTTGAACTCCTGACTTCAGGTGATCTGCCTGCCTTGGCCTCCCAAATTGCTGAGATTATAGGTATGAGCCATAGTGCCCAGCCTCTCTACATCTTTACCAACCCATTAGACTCAAGATGCCTGAAATCAAGTTCAAATCTTTGTTCATAAACCCACTTGTGTTTTGTAAGAGCCTTATATATTAGGTACCATGATTAGTCTTGCATTACAGAGGAGAAAACCAAGGCTCAGAGAAGGTAAGCCACTTGTCTAAGGCCACACAGCTAGTAAAGTGTCAGAGCTGGGGTTTAGATTTGGGCCTCTTAGAGCTTAAGCTTAGGTCCTTTCCCAATACCAGGCTGCCTGCCTTATGTGAGAGTGCCAATTGCAAAATGGTACAGGTGAGAGAAGGTCACCCAGACCCCCATCTCACCTGCTACTGGAGGGCCCAGCCCATGCCTGGCCTGGTGTGAAAGTTCCTGGTAGAGGTTTGGAGGTTGAGCTGAGGTGCTTCCTTACTGCCTCTTCGGTCACACCAGCTGCATAATCAGCCCATTAGCAAGTCGCCCCAAATGCAGAAAAGCCTTTCCTGACAAGCTGTCCGAGGATGGCGCAGAGGCAGGCAAGGGGGCCAGAGTGTGGCAGGGGGAGGAGGGGACCGCCAGCCCTGCTGGATCCACAATTTAATGCCAATGCCATGTGTTCAATCAGTTTCATCTCTGCTAAACATTCAGTGAAGTTTTTTCTTCCTTACTTTTCGCATAACTGAGCATTACAAGGAGAGGCAGGTGGAGGTCATGGCTGAACCCAGGCACTGGGGTCAGCCAGACTGCTCCGCCTCCAGCAAGGACACACAGGAGTTGCTTCGTGTGGTTCTGAGTTGGCCCTTCACCTCTCTGGGCTCCAGAGGCCCTGGTTGTAAGGCAGTGATGATAATCCCTACCATTTCAGGCCTGGCATGAAGAAAGTGCGTTCAAACAGAAAGCCAAAGAGCAGAGTGTCTGAGCTGAGGTTTGTTTCCAAAGCTGGGCTTGACATGTCCCTCCCTAGCCAAGTGACCCAGGGCAAGTCACTGGTTCCCACGGGGCCTCAGTAATCTTGCCATGTAAAATAAAGACAAAGGGATCTCGCTCATGAGGTGAGGCAGGTATTAAATGAACGAATACATTTGATCCTTTAGCATACTACCTCACACATGATAAGCAAAAAATTAAAAATAGAAACAAAACCCCCCAATAACTAACCAATCTGTGGTTTTCAATCCTTACAACAAGCCTGTTTTGTGGGGTTTGTTATCCCCATTGTGCAGAGAAAGGGGCTGAGCTTCGAGAGTTTCATGAACTTGCTCAAAGTCATACAGAACAGGGATGGTAGAACTGAGATCTAACCCTGGGCGGTCAGACTCCAAAAGGCCTTTTTTCCTTTCTACAATCCGCAGAGGCAAAGCTGGAGGCAGCTGGGATTTACCCAGCCAGGAGGCCTCAGTCACGCCCATCGTCCCCCTGAGAGGAGGAGATGGTGGCTATTCTGCTTGGACATCAGGCTGTAGGGAGGGCCTATCCTGAGGGCATGTCTTCAGAAGAAGGATGCCTCCCAGGACTTTCAGGGCATCCTGAGGGAGTTGGGAAATGAAATAATGCAAAAGCTACAACTTAGGGATCAATTAATATGCACCAGGAGCAGTGCTGAGCGCTTAAGGCATAAGGAAAGTGAGGCTGGAGAGGTGGATACATTTGACCTCTTATCCTCATTGTATAAGTGCTGGATATCAACCTGTCATTGCATTGAGTCTTGGTTTCCATCTGCAGACCTCCCCAGACACGCTGCAATGGCAAAAGCCCCTAGTTGGGTCTTAGGCATTCTTTCCACCTGGATTGTCCCATCTGATTACAGAGGTCTCTGAGCCTGGCCCACCCATGTGGGAGTGAAGATCACAGCAGCTCAAAGCAAGAGCCAGAGTGGAGAAGACGTCCTTGGCTGCTGCTGGGGTCCAATAAGCCAGCTTCTACCATGTGTGCTCCTGAAAAATCTCCTGAAATTCTAGTGATTCCCTCAAATCTCCCAAGGATGCTCTTTGACTGTTAAACTCCTAAAGTCACTGTAAGATGCTGAGGACACTTGCAGCACATTTGGATCTGTCTCTCCAGCTTTCCCTATTGACAGCCATCCCTCTTGAATCAGAGAATGCAGAAGAGAAACCACCAGGCTTCCCTGGGGCTAGAGGGGAGTGTCTCTTTTACTGCAGTGGAGGCATTCAATTTACAAGGCATCTGCCTTGCCGAAGCCTCCTCTCTGGTCTTCTTCCACCTGGGGCCTGGGTCTCTCCTCTCTTAGTT
Organism: Rhinopithecus bieti; assembly: GCF_001698545.2. Taxonomy (NCBI): domain Eukaryota; kingdom Metazoa; phylum Chordata; class Mammalia; order Primates; family Cercopithecidae; genus Rhinopithecus; species Rhinopithecus bieti. Next base: position 2,594,040 of record NW_016807962.1, read on the forward strand.
ATGGACACTTAAATTCCCAGCAAGTTTACCAGGAATGAGGGGAAGGGGTCATGGAGATTTTCTTGTCCATCTCCTTCACTTGCGGTGGGAAAACTAGAGAGGTGGGAGGGTTTGTCTAAGTTCGTGGAAAAAGACCACAACATGTGTCTTTTTATTTTTTTTAACTTACCGGGAGTAAGGGCTGTGCGAAAAGACCATTTGCAGTCAGGCTGTGGTGCCAAATAACCATCATTGTCCTTTCCCTTCCCCTCTCCCTCTTCCCCCTTGTCTTGTTCCTCCCCTTCACCCTCCTATCATTCTTATCCAACAACAATAGCAACATCAATAACAGACCAAGCAGTTTTTCAGTGAAAACTTTCCATGTAGCAGGCATTGCACCAACTTTAAAAAATTGTTTATTTTCGTCCCCATAATGACCTCATGAGATTGATATTATTTTTCCCATTTCAGAGATGAGCAAAGTGAGGTTTAACAAGGTTAAAAAAAGTTTCCCAAGATTATACAACCAGCGAACCCAGGTAAGCCTAGCCAGGTTTTAAACCACTAACATTATTCTGCCAGGATCTCTGATGTGAGACAAATTTGACAAGATCTGCTACCTACCTACCGTGTGGCTTTGGGTAGGTCATTTTACCTCTTTGAGTCTCAGTTTCCTCATCTATAAAATGTAGCTTTTAGTAATATTATCCCCACCTTGCCTCAGAGAATTATTGGAGGCTCTAGTTAAGAGGGAGCAGAAAGGGCCTTGCAAATTGTGAAATGCAATGGGCCCAGTGGTTTGATGAGAATGGGCATACAGCGGGGTTCCTCTGTTAAAGCCCATCACCTGGCATATGTACAGCAGGTGAATAAGAAATACTTAAAGAATAAGTGAATGATTATCAATCTGCATGACCCCTTTCCCTCCCCAGCAATTCTACTCCCTAAAGACATGGGATTCTGACCCACAGAATTCTCCAGTACTCTACCTAACTGGAGGGAGATATAGTACAACTTCTTGCCTAAAACCTTTGCATCTCGATGTTCTGTCACCTATGGAAAACCTAGGGTCTAAAAAATGTGTGGTTCTGTCCTCACAGCCTCCAGGGCTCAGTATCCCCTGGAGGTTATCAGCATGGGCTTAGAAAAGAGGCCTGGAACTGTGGGTGAGTGATGGAGGCAGGCTGTCCCTCCAAAGCTTTTCCTCCTTCCTTTTTTATTTTTAATTTCATTTTTTTCTTCATCCAAAGGCTGCAGAGCTGAAATAATTTATTTTGGATTTGAATAGGATGTGATAAGCTGAAGAAGCGGCAGCCTGGATGGACATGGTGGAAGCATTAAGTTTTAAATTAGTCATTTGATGCTGGTTTGGGGACTAGAGCAAGGGCTCTGGCTGACAAAGAGGCGCCTGAGTCCTCCTGGCTGGCTGCAGTGGTGGGTGGTGTGGTAGGGAAGAGGATGCTGCCAAATGGGCTGTTGCAATGGATTAGGGGTCGGGCATCCCAGATGCCTGCCTGGTTTTGCCGTAGGATCATTACAGGCTTCCTCGTCCATTTCACTGCTTCGACTTTTAAGCTGTGTGATCTTGGACAAGTCACTTCCCCTCTGAAAGCCTCAGTTTTCTCATGCATTGAATGGGGATAGTAGTTCCCTCTAATAAAAGTATTGCAAACACTTTTTCCGTACAGGACCAGTTCATAAATATTTTAGGATTTACAGGCCAGATAATCTTTGTTGCAATTATTCAGCTCTGCTGTTGTACTATGAATGTAACTATAGACACTACATAAACAAATGGATGGTGGCTATATTTTAAAAAATTATTATTTACAAAAGCAGACAGCAGGCAGCATTTGGCCCATGGGCCATAGTTTGTGGACTCCTGTTCTAATATCATTGGGAAAGCTCAGCGGGATCACAGGTGTGAAGTGCTGGGTTTGCTACCTCCCTGTAAGAGGTGCCCCCAAGTTAATTTTCCTGTTAATATCAGCCTCCTCAAGTCAATCTCCATGGACTGAACTTTCTAAATCCCAGCTGTGATAATGTCACCTCTCTACTTAAAAATCCCAAATGGCTCCCTGCTGTGTGCAGAATGAAGCCCAAATGCCTTTTCTTGGCACTAGTCCTTCAAAATTGCCCACCATTTCCACAGCCCTTATCATTTTATTTTCTCTCTGGACTAGCCAGTTTCTTTATCCACTTGGGGATAAGCCCAAAACTCTCATGTTTCTGGTCCTTTGCATTTGCTGCTTTGGGGCTCTCTGTTCTTCCCCATTTTCCTGTGAACTTTCCACATCCGTTAAAGCCCACGCCAATGGTCCCTTATCCACAAAACCTTCCCTGAGCCTCAGGAAGAACTGGCTACACCTCTGCTTATGAAGAGCATTCCAGGTTAGTGATCCGTTTTATTTATGCTCACACTGAGGAGAAAGGGGACTCACATGTCCTGAAATTGGGCACTGAGTGGCCTCCCTGGGGACAGAGGATAAAGACTGTCAGCATCTCTGCCTTCCATAGGCCACTTCCTGGGAGCTCTTTTCTGCCTTTGCCTTAGAAAGGATTTGGCTTGTTCCAGTAAAGACTACTTCCACTTCCTTTATGCTTGCCTGTTCCATTAAGAGGGAGGTGGATGTAACATGGTGGACAGAGAAGGGACTTCGCTGGCAGAGAAAGTTCAAACTTTACTGTTAATGATTACTTTTCTCTTTGGGTTATTTCTTTACCTCTAAAAGTTTGTTTTCTTAGCTTTTAATGAGGCATATGTCCATTTTCCAGAATTGTCATGGGGATAATAGAAATAATAGTCATAATAATGGTGACAGACATTTATTGAGTCCTCTCTTGAACCAGAAACTGTTCTAAGTGCTTTACAAATATAAATGCATTTAATCCCCACAGTGACTTTTGAGGTGGGGAGTACTATGTTTACCTTGAGCTTCAGATGAGAAAACTGAGGCTCAGAGGCATCCTTCATGAGCAGTCTGGATAGGTGAACTGACTCCAGAACCCATGCACTATGACCCCGCTTAATGGAATGACTGGGAGTGCAAGTGCAGTGCTTAGCACATAGTAGTTACTCAAGAAACATCATGTTCTTCCTGCCCTCTGCAAAGATATCCAGGATGAGATATTGTGAGATAGATTTGACTCATTTGGGGCCTAGGCTGGTCTCTAAAAGTCTCTCATTTCATTCCCATGTTGTTGCCAGGGGAGTAGAGAACATCTGGGTGTGCTGTGGGTGGGGCAAAGTTGGGGCGTGGTGGGGAGGGCATGCAGTTCCTTGCTCAATCTCACCTGCACCCATTAACCAGATGGAACTTAAAATGAACCTGAAAGCGCAATGGGGACAACTTGGGAAGGAGATAAACACCTGGTGAGAAAGATCTCTATTTTCTCTTTAGAGCCCATTAAGTTTACAGAAACTCATGAACTTAGCGCAAACCTAATTAAGCTCAAATAAGGATGCCTAAGTGAAGGGAATGAATACAGGGAGGATTGTGGTCGTGGTGAGGAAAGCAAGCTCTGGAATAAAGCGAGGCTTGATATAAGGTGATAAGCCTCTATGAAAGGTGGAAAAAAGGGTAAGCGTTTAGTCTTGACATCTGGGTCCAATCTTTAATCTCCCCATCCGTTCCTAATGGTGTGAAAGGTAGTGGGAGGTGGCCGAAGTTTTGTGTCTGTCTGTCAGGACAGGTTTCTTCTTTTTTCTTTTCTTTTTTTAATTTCCCTCCCTCCCTCCTTCCCTCCCTTCTTTTTTTCCCTGATTCTCTCTCCATTGCGTAGGCTGAAGTGCAGTGATGTGATCTTGGCTCACTGCAACTTCTGCTTCCTGGGTTCAAGCAAGCCTCCCAAGAAGCTGGGACTACACCCAGCTAATTTTTGTATTTTTTGTAGAGTCTGGGTCTCTACAAAAAATGCTCAGGCTGATCTTGGACTCCTAGGCTCAAGGGACCTGCCCGCCTCGACCTCCCAAAGTGCTGGGATTACACGCATGAACCACTGTGCCAGGCAGGCCAGGGTTTCAATCCTGACTCTTCCATTCCTTAAGCTTGCAATTTATTTTGTCTGCACCTCGATTTCTCATCTGTGAAAGGGGAATATTTACTTGTAGGGTATTGTGTAGCTGAAATGAGATAATGTTGCTGGGTGTCTGGTGCCATGCTTGGAACACTACGGATGCTCAGGAAATGGCCACTATTGTGTTGGTTGATGTGTGCTCTGGTGGAGATAGGAGAGGAAGAGCTCTTTCTCCCTACCCTCATTTCTCATTCAGCCTTCCCTGGCTGTTCTCTTGATTCCTCCTGTGCAGACTGATTTTATTGACAGCCTCCATTCTTTTCCTTTCCCTGTGCTCTGCAACTTTGCAGGGTCTTCTCTTTTGATGCTGGGCTTGGCCAAATAATTTTGGATGGCAACAGGATATTAGCAAACGTGACACAAGCAGAATCTTGAAAAATGCTTGCACGTTGCAGCTTGCTGTCACTTTTGTTCCTCTGTGATTCCCTGGAGACCATCTCCACACGATCCTGCTGGAGATTGAAAAGCAGGTGGATAAGTGTTGTGTTACTCAGAACATCCCAGTCAAGGCCATCCTAGACTGTCTGACTGTCGGCCAACACCAAGATATATGAAAATGACAGCCAAGATCAATGTAGCCACCCAATCAAGGTATAGATTTATGAGCAAAGATACATGCTTATTTTTTTTTTAAGTGACTGAGTTTTGGACTGGCTTGTTACACAGCACAGCACTATTTGTGGCATAAATAACTGATATAGCACACATCCAAGTTCTAGCTAGCTTTCAAAGCTCAGTTCAAATTCCCACTCCTAGCCAAGATATGGAATCAACATAAGTGTCTAGCAATGATGGATGAATGGATAAAGAAAATGTGAAAGTGTGAAATATATATATAACGGCCTTTAAAAAGAAGGCAATCCTGTCATTTGCAACAACATGTATAAACCTGGAAGACACTATGCTAAACAAAATAGGCCAGACACAGAAAGACAAATATCTTATGATCTCACTTATGTGTGGAATCTAAAAAAGTCAGACTCCTAGAAGCAGAGAGTAGAGTGATGATTTCCAGGGTCTGGGGGTGGAGGAAAGTGGGGAGGTATTGACAGTAGGATATAAATTTTCAGTTAGACACGATGAATACATTCTGGAGATCTGTGTGGTGCTTACAGTTAATATAGTCACCATATATTATATACTTGAAAATAGAGAATCAGTGTTTTTAAAAAAAATTTTTAATTTTACTTTAAGTTCCTGGATACGTGTGCGGAATGTGCAGGTTTGTTACATAGGTAAATGTGTGCCACGGTGGTTTGCTGCACCTATTAACCCATCACCTAGGTACTAAGCCCCGCATGCATAAGCTATTTGTCCTGATGCTCTCCCTCCCCTTGCCCCCACCCAAGGCCCTGGTGCGTGTCGTTCCCCTCCCTGTATCCATGTGTTCTCATTGTTCAGCTCCCACTTATGAGTGAGAACGTGCAGTGTTTGTTTTTGGTTCCTGTGTTAGTTTGCTGAGGATGACGGCTTCCAACTTCATTCATATCCCTGCAAACGACATGATCTCGTTCCTTTTTATGGCTGTATAGTATTCCATGGTGTATATGTACCACATATTCTCTTTTTTGAGACCAAGTCTCACTCTGTCACCCAGGCTGGAGTGCAGTGGCATGATCTCCGCTCACTGCAATCTCCACCTCCTGGATTGAAGTGATTCTCCTGCTTCAGCCTCCCAAATAGCTGGGATTACAGGCGCCTGCCATCAAAATTGGCTAAATTTTGTATTTTCAGTAGAGACAGGGTTTCACCATGTTGGCCAGGCTCGTCTTGAACTCCTGACCTCAGGTGATCCACCTGCCTCAGCCTCCCAAAGTGCTGGGATTACAGGCATGAGCCACCACTACCAACCCACATTGTCTTTATCCAAAAATAGACAATAGATCTTAAATGTTCTCAACACATACACACACACACACACACACACACACACACACACACACACACACATAAATATGTGAGGTGATGGATATGTTAATTAGGTTGATTGTGGTCATCATTTCACAATGCATACATGTTCAAAGCATCACAGTGTACACCATAAATATGTACAATTTTCATCTGTCTGTCATACCTCAGTAAATCTGGGAAAAAAAATCATCCAGGGAATATTCCAGGGACTACCATCTGTAAGTGATGTTCCTCCTGAGACTCTTGAGGGCCTATGCTTTGTTGTTGTTGTTGTTGTTGAGACAGAGTCTCACTCTGTCACCCAGGCTGGAGTTCAGTGGCACGATCTTGGCTCACTGCAACCTCTGCCACCCAGGTTCAAGCAATTCTCCTGCATCAGCCTCCCAAGTAGCTAGGATTACAGGCGCCTGCCACCGTGCCTGGCTAATTTTCCTAGTGTTAGCAGAGACAGGGTTTCACCCTCTTGGCCAGGCTGGTTTTGAACTCCTGACCTCATGATCCACCCGCCTTGGCCTTCCAAAGTGCTGGAATTACAGGCATGAGCCACCGTGCCCAGCCAGGCCTATTCTATATGATACACACTGAAGTTTTTGCCAGGTCTGTGGGTTCTGCAAGAATCTGTGAAGGTCTAACCTTCGTGGCTTCAGGTCCTAGCAGAGTTTGAAGCAGAGTAAACAGTTAAAAAAAAAAAGCATTTGATAAATGAGTTAACATGTTCTACAAATGACAGTGTGTGAACACAGGAACGCGTGCTGTGGTTCTGTTTGGTGACATCTCCCCCAGCAAGGTAGATGGTAAAGGATGGAGTTTGGGTCCTGTATTTCCTCTTGCTCTTCTTTTCTTTCTTTCTTTTTTGTTTTTTGAGACAGAGTCTCACTCTGTCACCCAGGCTGGAATGCAGTCGTGTGACCTCGGCTCACTGCAACCTCCACCTCCCGGGTTCAAGGGATTCTCCTGGCTCAGCCTCCCGAATAGCTGGGATTAAAGGCACACACCACCATCCCTGGCTAATTGTTGTATTTTTAGTAGAGATGGTATTTCACTATGTTGGCCAGGCTGGTCTCGAACCCCTGACTCAGTGATCCGCCTGCCTTGGCCTCCCAAAGTGCTGGGATTACGGGCGTGAGCCACCGCACCGGGCCTTCCTCCTGCATTTCTCAGAGCAGCCACCAGGAGGAGTCCCACAGAGTAGGCAAAGCTCTTTGTGTATTGAATTACAATGTTTTTACTAATTCCATGTGGCAGTAACACTGGCAACTACTGTTATGAAATTATTACCATATGCCTGGCTAAATGCCTCACATAGGTTATCTCAGTGAATTGGCATAACCCTCATGAAGGAGGGTCCAACATCACCCCATTTTACTGATGAGGAAGTGGAGACTCAGGAAAGTAGAGTAATTTGCTCAGGAAGACATGATAAGCCAGTGGCAAGGGCCGGGGTTTGAACTGAGCTTTACTGGGATATGAAGCCCGTGGTGGCGCTGATAGTTCTTGACTTCTTGTCTTGTATGGCAACTGAGAGCTCAGCTGGGAAGAGTGGATAGATTGGAATGGAAGCAGATTTTGGCTCAATAAAGGAAGGTTTAAGACAATCACAGAAGGTGGAACTTCATCCTCCCTTACTGTGCTACTTACTCTGACATGCATAACAGGAACTCTCAGAAGTTTAGATGAAAAAGCTTCTGCCTGTCTCTAGCCTGTTGCTGGCTCCAAACTTTAGGAAGAGGAGTGATGACCGGGCGCAGTGGCTCACGCCGGTAATCCCAGCACTTTGGGAGGCTGAGATGGGTGGATCACGAGGTCAGGAGATCGAGACCATCCTGGCTAACACGGTGAAACCACATCTCTACTAAATGTCCCCATCTTAAAATCTTTAACTTGGTCATCCTCAATGTCCCTTTTGTTACATAAGGTAAAATTCACAGGTCCAGGGATTAGGATGTGGATGTCTTTGGGCTGGCCATTATTCAACCTACCGCAACATGGAAAGTACATTTTCTTTAAAATCTTCTATGCCAAGCCTGAGTCAGTGAAAACAGGACTGGCTTTAGCTCCTCACAGACTTGTGTTCAAACTCCAGTTCAGACATTTCTTTGTGGGGACCTATGACTTATCATTTCATCTTTTCTGTATCTCAACTCGTCCATCTATAAAATGGGGTCACCATCCTATTTCACAGGGTTGCTCTGAGGATAAAGATGAATGTGTATTTAAAGGGCCAAAAGCCCAGTAGAAAAAAAATATGACTCTGCTTTCCCTGGACGTAGTGCTCTGTCTTTCTCATTTTCCCACAAAGGACATTGGTGACCCAGGGCTTCCTTCCTGCTACCATTCAGGGGATCCTTGTCATTGTGGCTTCACACCCATCTCCTGCTGTCTGTCTTTTATCTCTGTGAAATCTCCCCCTGCGCCCCGCCTCTGCTTCCAGCCAAGGTTCATGGCAGAAGGCATTTCTCCAGCCTCGGACCAAGCAGAGCAGAGACGATGAACAGCACACCGGAGGATGACCACACAAAGATCCACAGCCAGAGCTGCCTCCACCCTGTCTGCTTTGAGGCCAGACATGAAAGGCCTTTTTAGAGAAATATAGGGAATTGTCATTAGAGCCTTTCTTCTCTTGATAATGGTCCTGCCAGAATCAGTAGAAAAAAAAAACATGTTGATGTGCTATTTATTATAATACATGGGCTGCAGGGTATATATAATCATGAAAATCATTCTTTGACCAAAACTGCTACTGTATTTGTGCCAGTTTAAATACTGTGTACTATCTAAGATTTTTCTATTGGTAGTCTCATAAAAAATTATAGAATGTTAGCATTTTAGAGAAACTCAATACCATTTAATCCATCATTTTTTTAAAAAAGCCAATATATACTAATTCAGTCTCTACTTGCACATCCCTACTGACAGTAAGCTCACTACCCCCTTCCTCCAAATTTCTTTCTTTGGGATGTTGAGGGTGATGTATAATCACACCTTGTACCCTCCTGTTTTAAATCAATTACAAAAGAGACAGCAGAGTCAGCAGGGGATAATATATGAGTTTTCTTGCTGGAAAAAGGGGGAATGGAGTAGGCAAATGGGACATGAGACCAGAATGGGCTTTCTATGCCTCCCCAAGTCTAGGACCAGCTTACAGTGAGAGGTAGATTTTCAGGGCAGCCTCCTATGCACCCAGCCCCTTGGTGGTTGCCTCATACCCAACTTGGGCCCAGAGGGTACAGGAATGCAGCACTGTGCTGCCTTGTGAGCAAGTGGCATGTGGCCACTTATCCCACCTGACACGCAGGGACCAATGGATGTCACACCCTCTACCAACGGGATAAATCACTCCTCTTCCTTTTTTTTTTTTCTGAGATGGAGTCTTGCTCTGTCACCCAGGCTGGAGTGCAGTGGTACAATCTCGACTCACTGCAACCTCTGCCTCCTACCTTACATGGTAGGCCCTAATTATAATCAAAAGGGTCCTTGTAAAAGGGAGCCAAGAAGGTTAAAGGCTGGAGAAAGTCATGAGATGATGGCAGCAGAGCTTGGGAGTGATATGGCTGGAAACCAAGGAGTGCTGCAACCTCTAGAAGATGAAAGGAGGAGGCAAGGAATGGATTCTCTCCTGGAGCTTCCAGAAGAAATCAGCTCTACCAGCACCTTGATTTTAGCCCCTTGAGACCAAAATGATTTTGGACTTCCGGCCTCCAGAACTGGAAGAAAATTAATTTGTGTTGTTTTAAGCCACGGAGTTTGTATTTATTTGTCACAGGAGCCATAGAAATCTAATACATATACCATCTTGCATAGGAGATGCACCTTGATCATCACATCTTGTTGATTTTCCTTAGGGAATAAGCCTATCTTGGCCTTTATTGGGTTGAGGAATTAATTAAGTCAAATGCTTCACTCTTGCAAAGTGGGAATGAGACTAAGTGACTGTTAAATGATCACTTTGACCTTTGGTGGTCAAGGACAGTGTTAGGGAAAGTATGGTCCACAGGCTGGTGCTGGTCTGTGAACTGAAAGCATCTGCCCCGCCCTACCCCATCACTAACTCTACCTCTTGGGAGGAGTAATAAGTTCAGAAAATGAGCTGCAGTAGGTGTTCAAAATCTTTTATAGCAATTTGCCATTGCTGAGACATCCAATCATGCTACTCAAGGACTCTCCTTGTTGAACAGGGTGCAGACAAGTTTGGTTGCTCTTGAAAGTGGGTGATGAGTTTCAGGTGGCATGAACCATGTCGTAGTCACATGCAGTCATCCATGCAATGGTCCATGATGAATTGGGAATTAATAACAACAGTATCACCACTGACAACTCTTCCTTCACTATAGAAAGTTTGAGAATCACTGGTCTAGGGCTCTAACACTGTGAGGGTACAGACTTTGTGAAATCTAAATGTTTCAAGCATTTTACCAGCCTATAGCTATCAACAGAATCATATTAATATTTATATTCATATTTTGTGGATTTGAATCCTTCAGATAGAGTTGCTCCCCTGGCTTATAGATGCTCATAAAAATTCTGCCCTTGTTTATCTGCTCTGGCTTCCACTACAAAAATCTTTCCTACTGTTTTCCATGCTCTTTTTGAGATTTCAACTCTCTTGGCATGCCCTTACCTTCTAGCAGCCCTGCACAAAGAGAACAGCAGAGGAACATGGCAGCCTTTGGTAGCGTCGGGGAATGAAGATTCTCTCCTGATTCTGTGCCACCACAATGACCAGGATAACAAAGCCAGACTGCTTGGACCCTAATTTCCACACAGCCTGAGCACTGACATCTTCTTTGGCTTCTCTCCTATGTTTTTGCTCTTCTGGGACACCAGACTTATCCAAGGCACTGGTGGAGAAGGGGACAGAGGCCATGCCATCACTTCTGTTTCCCATCACTTATATTGCTTTTATCTGCACAGCCTCCTGCTGATCTGGGCAGTTAAAATCCAACAAGGACAACAAAACCTCTAGAAGTTTGAGTTTAATCTTGAGACAGAATCAACAGGATTGGTGATGGGATTAAATATAGAAGGTAAAGGAGAGGAAATAGGCTAGGATACTGCCTAGCTACCTCACCTGGGTTCTCATGCGGATGGTAACATCATTGATCAAGGTGGGGAGAGCATTGGAGAAGGAACAAGTTTCAGGGGAAGACAACAAAGCTGGCACTGAACATTCTGAGTCAGCATCCATAGGTGGTAAAGTGATAAAACTGCTTTTCTTATATGACGATGGGACAGAGAAAAACAGCCTCTGGTATCCGGGATCTGGCCTGGAATTCACAATCAGACCTTGTCAGTGTTCTTAGAACATAACCTATGGTGTTCTCCTGTCAGACATAAACAACCTCAGAAGACACCAGTATCAGACAAGGTCTGATGTTGTTGTGTGTGATGGTCATGAGGTCACAAGACCCCTTCATAATCTTGTCTGTACATAGACAAAAACAAGGTCACTGTGCAAATCACAAAAGGGCCAACTCCCTCTTCCAGCTAATATGAGTGACTGTTCCTCTTTAGCTATTCCAGTTTTAGACTTGCTGTATTCCCCATCCCTTTACATAAGATTTATCAAGGTACCCAGTCGTAGCATTACCCCCACTTGCTGACAGTATTCAATGCAGTAAACCCCACTTCCTGGAACTCTTCATAAATCATCTAACAGAGGTTCAAATCCCATAATAATTCATTCCCAGCACTCTCTCATTGAGACTCCTTATGGTTTCCCTATGGTATGCGTTTTCCTTTGTTATGAACGCTGAAGTCAACTTTGTTTGACTACAAGTATGTTCCTGGTGACCTTTTGACTGAGGAACATTGACAAGTGAAGCAACACAAACTATCAAGGGATGACCAGAAATTGCATCTCTAGATAGCATGAAATTATCTCTTTCCAAGTTGGTTCCCATTGGCCCTCACTTTGGGTCTTGCCAAAACAATTCTGCTGGAATCTAAATCTCTCTAGATAGTTTGTCTTTTTGCAAAGGGACTCAGAGGTTTCCCTTTGCCCCAACTCTGTGAACAAGCTTTGCCTAACACGTCAGTACTGCAGAAGAAGAAAAGCAAAACCTTGTTCAACTCCTTGTTAGAGGAGAGAACCAGGTAGCAGAGAGTCCAGGCTCTAAACCTCACCCGGCAGGTCTGACTGCCCTGAGGATGCAGCTTACATTCCTGGGACATGGATTGCCATCGATCCTTTCCCAAAGTCTGCAGTTCTATTTGGCTATTAAAAAGAGCCTGCCATGTTGATGAATTATTTAAACCTTAGCAGCACCCAATTATGCAAATCCGATTATCTGTTTAAGGGCAGCTTGGCTTGGAGCAGCTTGTAGTTGTGATACTTATTATTATTATTTTTTGGCTGAAAAACTGGCAAATTCAGTTGAAAGCAGAGTTTTATTTCACCCGAGGCTGCTTAGCCCAGAGCTACCTCCTTGATGGGGGTGGAAGGCCCCCTTGATTCTCCATTAGAAGGCCTTCCTCCCTGTTGTTTCCATACAAGTGACGCCTGAGAAGGACCTTTGAGACAAGCTGGTTCTACCTATTACAAAGGAAGAAACTAAAGCACAGAGAGAAATAATGACCTGCCTGGGGGGCCGTGCAGGTTTTTGGTGGAGTAAGGAATTAAATCCTTGTTCCAAGCCTAGGATGGTCTCTCCCTATGCCTGACTGCCTCTGTGCTATCAGTGGGTGAAGATAGACAGCAAGCTCAGTGCTTGGCATGTCATAGGCTTTCCACCTGTATCTGCTGTAGTTTGATGGGTGAAAGACAGCTTTAAGGGCAGCACAGAAGAATAAAGAGCCCTTCATCTGGATAAATAAACTCTATCCCTGACCTGCTCTAGGATCTTGGCCAAGGTTTTCTCCTTCTCTGACCTAGCTCTCCCAGTGAACAATATGGGAGCTAGATTTGGACTAAATGATCTCTATCAACATTTTGAGTTCCAGTCATCTGATAAATTATTGTTGGTCTAAGCACAATAGCCAGGGTGTGCAGTCATTCAGGTCTCCACACTTAGAAAGACCCCATGCATGTAACACTCTGCTGTTGTCATTTCAAAATTCTTAATTTTTGAACAAGGGGCCCTCCCTTTTCATTTTGCACTGGGCTGTACAAATTATGTGGCCGATTTTGACAACACTGTTCTTAGGGGGTTAAAGCTGAAGAAGTTGAAGGGCAAACTTGCTTTATGCTGCATCTTCCCCACCAATAGTGGCCCAAGAGGAAAGCACTGGGCTGACCCCATCCTCCCCATGACCCCAGAGGAACTGGAAGCCCTTTGCTGTACTTGCTCATTTCATTCTTCAAGTCATTTCCTAGTGGGTTCTTTTCTCCTTGGAACTTCCCACTTCACTGGCTCTTTGTCACTGACCTGCTAACCCCACTTAAGCCTGGTAGAAGAGCCTTTTTTGTCCCCTGCAACACCACAGACCAAAGTTCATCTCAGCCCAACCTCCTTGGCCATTGTGTTGAACAGGTCACACAACAAACACGCGACAAGACAGAGGATCAATCTCAGCCCCTTCTTGGGGGTTATGTGTAAGTACCAGAGAGTGGCAGCGAGGAGCTGAGGGCAATCCTCACTGATGGCCAACACAAAAATGGAGACCTCAGTCCTATGTTTGCAAGGAACTGAATTCGGCCAACAAGCATTCAACTTGGAAGAGGACTCCAAGCCTCAGAGGATAGAAAAGCTAGCCCAAACTTTGATTTCAGCCTGTGAGACTTGTGCATAGAATCCAGTTGACCTGTACTAAGACTTTGAACCAATGGTAACTGTGAGATGATAGATGTGTATCATTTTAAGCCACTAAGATTGTGCTAACTTGTTGCCGCAACAATGGAGCACAAATCCATTTTTGGTATCAGATAAAGATCAGGCATTTCTAGTTCTGACCCTTGCTGGATTAGTCATCTATCATTTAGTGGAATGGTTTTCTAAGTTTTTGGTATCAGAATTCCCTTACAGTCTTAAAAAATTATTGTGGCCCCAAAGGGATTTTGTTTATAGGGTTATATTGGTTGAGATTTATCATATTAGAAATTTAAACTGAGAATTTACTAAAAGCAACAACAACAATGACAAAACAGTCCTTCCTTCCGTCTGTATTCTAAATGTGCCGCTCTGCAAGGTTCTAAACATGTTACTATAATTTGCTGCTTTTTATTGGTAGGTTATTTGCAGTTTCCTGTTCTTCCTTGAATTACCTAGCACAATAGTGGGCACACGGTCACTTCCTATGTGTGCTTGGGGACCTCACTGGCTTTGTGAAGTTCTCTTTTTGTTTTGTCATCTTTCTGGCCTAAGCGGAGATGGAAGTGATGGCTTTGGTCCATGATGGATGGAGACCACAGCCACACCCAGTTGGTTTTTGTTCCCAGGCTGGCCTGCTCTTTCCCACCTCTTATATAGACATTAGAAAGAAGCCTTGAATGTGGAAAGGAAGTATGGATGTTGCTCAGTCAACACATCCTCTAGGTTTGCTTCCAAACATCTCTGGGCTTCAAACTCTTTGCAGCATCTCTTCCCTGAGCCATTACAACAGTTCCTTGACAGTCTTCCTACGTAGCATCTCTCCTTCCCTCATCCCTCCTCTTGTGCCGCAAGAGGCACCCTGGTCATGTTGTTCTCTGGATAAAAAATTCCCGTAGCTTCTCAGTGCCCTAAAGATAAAAATAGCAAACTCCTCAGCTTGGACTCAGGAGCATCCATGGCCCAGGCTTTGCTGATTTTCTCAGACCCATCTCTTGTCACTGTTATTCTTGCCTGCTGTGTTCCAGCCCTGCTTTGCTGCTTGAAGGGCTTCTCCCTCATCATGCCTTTCTTTTGTCCCCCATGTTCTAGAACATGGTCCTTCCCCAAGTGACTCTCCCTTGTCCTTCCAGCATCTCCTCTTCTTGGGAAGTTTTCCCAGATTAGTAACGTTCCTGCTCCATCTCATGGCACACTGAAATTCTCCCTTCCACAGCTTTCATCTTGCTGAATTATAAGTTCTGCTTTCTCCCTGTTCCACAAAGACTGGGTCCTTCCTGGTGGCTTGTGTTAGGTCTTGGGACTTAACACAGTGCCTGGAACTGAGTAGGGGCTCAGTGAGTGTTTGAATGGCTGAACTGGATATTTTGGGATGGAAAGATGGACTTAATAACTTTGGATTTAGAAAAATCACTCTCGGTGACTGGGGTGAGAATGGGTTGGAAGGGACAGGACTGGAGGCAGGGAGAAGAGTCAAGAAATATTCCCAATATTTCTAGTAAGAAATGATGGCACTGAATTGTAGTGGAAGCAAGGCTGGAATTTATTGTACAGGCAAAATTATGACAGTGAATGGAAAATGCTCATTGAAATGGCATCTACTTGCAGGCCCTGATGTATCCTTTTTAAATTCTCTGCTAACTATCTGTGAAGCATGAGACAAACTCACAACATCACCCGAAACTCCAATTGGTAACCTGCTGAATACAGGGTCAGAGAGAGATTTCCATGAACTCTAACGTAGATGGAGTTGGACTGAGAGAAACCTGCTTTACCTTTGTCTTATGAAACTGAGACCTCCTGAAGAAAAGTGGGAAGGGACTTTGAACTGCTTTCCTTGACTCTGATATACTGGAACCATAATCAGAAAACAGGGCAGCCAACCTTCTGCTGCGAAGCAACCAGAGCATTACTCCTTTCCCTTCCCTCTTTACTCCTGCTTGCTTTTCTCCTCCTCGCATCCCCTCCCGGCCTGCTACCTGTATTCAATCAGAGACAGTAACTCTTAGAATCCACAAGGACAGAAAGTGTGTGTGTGTGTGTGTGTGCGTGTGTGTGTGTATGTGCATACCTTAATAGCACCATATTACACTGTGATGGTCAAGCCCCACAACTGAGATGCTGTAGGCAGAAGACCAAACACAGGATGAATCACAATACCACTGCATGCTGGGAATTGTAGTTTTTCCATGTATCTTACCTGTTTAGAGGGTTGGAGAAGTAGTCATCAGTGTAGGAGAAGAGGTCCTCTTCATCAAGCTGAGCTATCTGGTAGAAACTGAGCTGTTAGCTGTACACTTAAGTCTGTCCTCCTTAAGAAGATCTGAAAAGACTTAGCCATGAGAACAGAGAGTGAGGTAGTACATTCTTACATTCTGTATTTTTATAGAGTTTTGATAGACTCTGACTTTCTTGAAGATAAAGACTAGGAAAGAAAAGGAAATAAAAGTCTATGAAAAGTATTATTGATCAAGAGAAAAGACCTATGATGAATTGCATTTCTTTAGCATCCAGAAAAAAAATCAGGAAACTATTTTGTATCCTTGGAAAACATTAAGAAGACATGGTCTATTCGGAAAACAAACAAACAAACAAAAAACAAAAAACAAAACAAAACAAAACCAAAAAAAACAGCATAAAGCCAAAAGGAACCAAGCTGAGCTGAGAAGGATACTGGATGAGACAAGGAATAATTTCAATTACTCTTTAGTCAAGATTGAATCAAATAGAACTATAATTATAGGCCGTGTAGAATAGTGTAACAGTGAGAACACAACTTATCAACACTGATGGAAGTTGAGTTGCTAGAGATATACCCAAAGAAATATTTATAGCCTTTAACAATTTTATCAGGCAAGAAAGAGAAAAAATATACAAATAGGTATTCAACTTAAGAAGTGAGAGAAAGAACCACAAAGTTAGCCCAAGGTAAGTAGAAAGAAGAATAAAATCCATTTAAGATCAGAAGTCAATACATTAGAAAAGAGTAGTAGAATTGATAAATATATTTAAGATTCACTTTAGAAAAGGATACGGAACAATCTTTGAATATCTTAACAATTAAAAGGGATAAAATGTAAGCATTCAGCATTTTATAAGACAAAGGGATTCTAAACATAAAGTAGAAATTAAAGGCCGGGCACGGTGGCTCACGCCTGTAATCCTAGCACTTTGGGAGGGCAAGGTGGGAGGATCACGAGGTCAGGAGTTCCAGACCAACCTGACCAACGTGGTGAAACCCCGTGTCTACTAAAAATACAAAAAATTAGCCAGGTATGGTGGCATGCACCTGTAATCCCAGCTACTCAGGAGGCCGAGGCAGGAGAATCACTTGAACCTGGGAGATGGAGGTTGCTGCCACTGCACTCCAGCCTGGGTGACAGAGTGAGACTCCATATATATATATATATGTGTGTGTGTGTGTGTGTGTGTGTGTGTGTGTGTGTGTGTATAAAGTAAAATACTATGTAAAGCTTCCAGTTAATAAATTTGAAAATCTACATAAATGGAATTATTTTTTAGCAAACATAATCCAAGTGGACACAACACAATATTTCAATAAGTATGAGAGAGATTGATGGCAATCTCAAAGAACTACCTCCAAAAATTGTGAAATATTATGTGGTTAGTAGGCAAATTCTTCTAAATTTCATAAAATAAATAACTTCTCTCCTATGTAAAATTGTTCAAGATATAGAAAACATGGAAAGTCAAACTATATATTAAAAGATAATGTAGGAATTTCTACAGAATATCGGAAGACAAAATTGTGATTCAAGATTTTTTTTTTTTTTTTTTTTTTAGACAGAGTCTTGCTCTGTCGCCCAGGCTGGAGTGCAGTGGCAATCTCTTCCCACTGCAAGCTCCGCCTCCTGGGTTCGCACCATTCTCCGGCCTTAGCCTCCCAAGTAGCTGGGACTACAGGCATCTGCCAGCCACCACACCTGGCTAATTTTGTTTTTGTATTTTTAGTAGAGATGGGGTTTCACCGTGTTAGCCAGAATGGTCTCAATCTCCTGACCTTGTGATCCACCCGCTTCGGCCTCCCAAAGTGTTGGGATTACAGGTGTGAGCCACCACACCTGGCTGTGATTCAAGATTTTTATACCCAGTCAATTGTACCATAAAAAGATCTTGTTGGCTATGTAGACTGTATGCTATAATAAGGGCAATATTTTTCATTAGTGAAAAAGAATGGATCAGTCAGTAAATGGTGTTGGGATGACTGACTATTTGTAGAATACCTGTATTTAGATCACTATCTTACATAAATTACTCAATTCTAGGTGAAGTAAAGAAAATCTTTTCAAAAAGAAGGTGTATTAAGATGAAAACAAGTAACACATAATAGTTACACAATTGTGAAATGAGAAAAATCTAAGTATTAAAACATCATTAAGGAAAATATTGATGGATTTAATAAAATAAAAATAAAATACCGTGCTTTAAAAACCCCATAAAAGTGTTCGCCTAGTGTGCTGGTGTGTTCCTGTAACCTCAGCTACTTAGGAAGCTGGAGTAGAAGGATCACTTGAGCCCAGGAGACTGAGACCAGCCTGGGCAACATAGGGAGACCTTATCTCAAAAACAAAACAAAACAATTTTAAACATTAAATATAATCCAAGGGAATATTTACAGCATATATGCAAACAAGCGGTTAAAATGTTAAGTCTACAAGGAAAAAAACAGAAGGTCCAATAAGAAAATGAGCATAGGATATGAGTATGCAATTCATAAAAGATGAAATACAAAGGTCCAATGGTTGATAAACAAGAGAATATTATCTCACTGGTGATCAAAGAAATACAAAAACAACACTGACGTGCCATCACCCATTAAGCTGGCAGAAATGAAAGAAAATTACCATCCGAAATGCTAAGTAAGCGTGTGGAAAAAATGGGCATTTTCATGCACAATTGGTGGTGTGTAACATATGTACAATATGGTGAAAGGAAGGGGTCCAGTTTCATAAGTGGGAGCTAAACATTGAGTACACATAGACACAAAGAAGAAAACAATAGACACTGGGGCCTACTTGAAGGTGGAGCATGGGAGAAAGGTAAGAATAAATAAACTACCTGTCAGGTACTGTGTTTATTACCTGAGTGATAAAACAATCTTTATGCCAAACCCCTGCAGTACACAATTTACCCATATAGCGAACCTGCACATGTACCTCCTGAACCTAAAATAAAAGTTGGAAAGAAGATAATATGTACAATATGTATGGAAGGTAACTTGGCTAAATGTGACAAAAGTCTTAAATGTGTGCATATCTTTGAACCAGCAGCTCTATTTCTAGAAATGGAACCTGAAGAAATAACCATGTACATACATAAAAGTTTCCGTGTAAGAACATACATTGGGGCATTATTTAGAATAGTGAGTTCCAAAATCAGGAGATTGGTTAAATTTTGTACTCCCATTGATGTATTAGTCCATTTTCATACTGCTGATAAAGACATACCTGAGACTGGGAAGAAAAAGAAGTTTAATTGGACATACAGTTCCACATGGCTGGGGAGGCCTTAGAAGCATGGCAGGAGGCAAAAGGCACTTCTTACACGGCAGTGGAAGAGAAAAATGAGGAGGATGCAAAAGCAGAAACCTCTGATAAAACCATCAGATCTCATGAGACTTACTGCCGTGAGAACAATATGGGGGGAACCACCCCCATAATTCAAATTATCTCCCTCTGGGTCCCTCCCACAACCACGGGGATTATGGGAGTACAATTCAAGATGAGATTTGGGTGGGGGCACAGAGACAAACCATATCCCATGGTATGGAATACTATACAGCCATTTAAAAAGATATGGAAGAAGAAATTCAGTGGTGTGTGAAATGCTCTTGTTGAGTGATTGAGTAAAAAAACATGGAGGTCAGACAAACTGAGGGATGTGATCTCATATGTGCAAATGTGGGTGGCATGAAAATAGCATGTCAGCATGTACACATGTGGAAAGAGCACTCAAGGATGTGTACTAACCAAAACACTAACAGTGGTTTCTTCCTCAAACTTTTCTATATTTTTAAAAAATTTTCACAATGCACTTGTTTGACTTTGTAATCAGAAAAAGATACTTAGCAAATCAACACAGTATTTCCATCATAATATATTACCCATTTTCATCTTTTTCCTTACATCTCTCTTCATGTATAAAATTGTAACCCTGGCTGGGCACGATGGCTTATGCCTGTAAACCCAGCACTTTGGGAGGCTGAGGTGGGCAGATCACTTGAGGTCAGGAGTTCAAGACCAGCCTGACCGACATGGTGAAACCCCATCTCTACAAAAATACAAAAATTAGCCATGTATGGTGGCTTACACCTGTAGTCCCAGCTACTCAGGAGGTTGAGGTGGAAGAATTGCTTGAACCTGGGAGATGGAGGCTGCAGTGAACTGAGATTGCGCCAATGTCCTCCAGCCTGGATGACAGAGCAAGACTCCATCTCCAAAAATAATACAAAGAAGGAAAAAAATGTAACTCAGATGAGGCCCCTGATTCTCTGACTCTATGCTGCAAGTGTGTATAGATTTCTTCTCACAATTTTGGAGAGTTTCTGAGGTCCACCACTCCTATGCTTTTCCCTGGTTCATGATCCTGTGTCTCTCCATGTTATTTTTATTTTTCTTTGCATTGGTTTGAGAACAAAGGCCAGTCACTTCCCTCCATGCCCTAGCAGGCTACTCACCACCAATTGTGCATGAGTTCATAACTTGACTGAAGGGTGGGGTCTCATAGATGGTCCCAGGCATTCTACAGCATGGGATCTTCTGCCTTTTTCCCCTGCTCCATCTGCTTTTCCTTCCTCCATGACCATCCTTCCCTGGAGTCACAGGAAAAAGTCCCTGCCTTCTGTCACTCAGATTGGTTTCCACATTTAGTGCTCTTCTTCCCCAAGAACGTACCCAAATGCCATTCTCTTATCAAAAGGAATTTGGGGAGTGGGAGGCAAGGGGAGAAGAGGTAAGGTAAAAATCTCTCCATCTTGTTAGATTGACACATATTCTATAAAGGCACATGCATATGCACTGTTATTCACTGCCTTTTCCCTTGCATCAGAACATTTTTCATATTGCTATCCAGTTTTCAAAATTATCTTTTTTATTGGAAGAATAGGTGATCTACTTATTAAGACCACTTTTCTCTAAAAATAGCTACATTTCCCTCATTCATTCTGGCCTCTGCATTCTCTCCACATTGAATTAGATGGAATCACTGAGGTTTTCTTTAGGAAGGAAGGCTGGCATTGATTGAGGACCTATTACATGCTAAACAGTATGCTTAGGCCTGTATCTAGATTATCTCATAGGTGTGTCAAATCCTTTCTGGAACAAGGTGGGTGTATAAATACATTCTAAAAATACATGATCTCATTCAATCCTCACAGCCACCTGGGCAGCATCCCAGTCACAGGTAGGGAAAGTGAGGCTGACAGGAGAAGGCGTTGCTGGAGATTTCATGGTGGGTAATTGCAGGTTTAGCATAAAATCTCAGGCTAGCCAGCTAGACCATCCTGAATGAATGCATATTCTAGGCACCAGGCAGTCTTTCTGCATCTCTCCTAATCCATTCTCCACCTGAGCTCACCTGCGTGCATCTGTCTTGGGGGTTATAGAAGGTGGGAGTAAATTTGCCACTTCTATATCCAAATCTCTCTAATTCATTCTCTCTCCTTTATCTTCTTTTTGGAACCACACAGACTGTCATCTGGAAGGGGATGAGTGGAAGCCTGGAGCTGTCATTATCTCTGCTGACCTGGGCTAAATCTAGGCTCACTTGAGCTGGTAACATCTTTGACATTCTCAAGCCGTGGAAATGAAGACTTCCTTCCTTCAGCAATGGGCAGAGGCAAGAGTTAGAACCAGTGCATCTTGGCTAGAAAAGATGGGATAAATGCCATAGGAGACCACTTTCTTCTTTCCAGTTCAAGAGCAGGGGTATGACTCATTTCCAGGCTCCCTTATAGGAAGCAGAATAGTCTGGAAGCTGAGCAAAACCTACATAGTGTCTCCTGGCCAGGACTAGCACTCAGTTCTGCCCCTAGAAACCCCAGCACCAGTTCAGGGGCATCAGTAGCATTGAGAAACCCAAATCCTGCCTGTCTTATTCTCTTTGAGTCATTGGCTCTGTTCCCTCAGGGGCCTGATGTTTACCCATGTGGACACACACCTGTTTTCGCAAGGCAGTGTGGTGAAGTGGAAAGAGAATCAACATGGGGTCAGAAGACCTGGCTTCCAGGTCCCTTTGATATGCTGCAGTCCTTTCTCTCTGGGCCTGTTTCTTCACCTATAGGTAGCAGTACAGGTTTTCATCCTCTCTCCATATATTTCCTGCATCGGTACTCCTTGTAGTGAAGTTAACAGAAAATATCCTATGATGAAGTCACTCAAAGTCAGATAGGAGAAAGTATAGTTTAGCATTATTATGTACTGGAGACGTTCTAGCAAAGCTTAATTTTTATGGTGCAAATGACCTGATTTTGTTTTACATGTGTCTCTCCAAAGGCTCTTGCTCCTTGTACTACGTTAAATAGTGTCCCTCGAAATTCATGTCTACCTGGAACTTTAGAATGTGATTTTATTTAGAAAGAAAGTATTTGCAGATGTAATTAGTTAGATGTAGTATACACTTAAGATAGGGTTATACTAGATTAGGGTGGACACTAAATCTAATGACTGGTTGCCTTATAAGTAGAGGAGAGGGCACATACACGTGCACACACAGACACACACACACACACGCACACACACACACTCACAGAGGAAAGATGCTATGTGAAGACCAAGGCAGAGATGGGAGTGATGTAGCTATAAGCCAAGAAACACCAAGGATTGCCAGGAGCCACCAGAAGCTAGGGAGAGGCAAGGGAGGATGCTTCCCTAAAACCTTCAGAGGGTGCATAGCACTGCTGACATTTTGATTTCAGACATCTAGCCTTCTGAGTTGTGAGAGAATAAATTTCTGTTGTTTTAAGTCACCCAGTTTGTGGTAATCTGTTATGGCAGCCCTAGAAAAAAAATACACCCTTTCTCTTCTGCCCTCGTGATCCAGATACCATATCCTGCAAAAGAACCAGATGTGTTTGAAAATTAAGTGACACTTCGTAGTCACAAAGATGAAGTGGGAATTATTTGGGGTTGGGAGAGGGTATTGAGGAAAGGAGCTTAAAAAGATCAAGGAAAAAGAGATGGTGCAAAAATTGAGTATGTGCAAAGTGAGGGAGGTGGCCACATGGAGTTTTCGGAGCTGGTAGGACCATGGCCTCATACCCAAGAACAGAGTTGGGGGCATAGCTTGACGATGTTATGGAAGCACATACAGACTCCTGGAATCCTGTAAGTTCTCTATGAGTTATTATTCAACTGATTAAGCCTGAAGGATAAGACCACATTCAATAGTTCCAAGATTTCTCTCTCTCTCTCTCTCTCTCTCTCTCTCTCTCTCTCTCTCTCTCTGTCTCTCTCCATACTAGCAAACAATAAAATGGCTTTGTTGCAGAAAATGTTACCCATTGCTTCCCCCATGGAGGGTTTTGTGCTGAGGCTTCATGTGAAATGAGTCAGGGGATGTTAAACACAGTTTGGAGGATGAAGCCTGCTTCCTCCTTTGGGCTGTCACTAGAGAATCCACATTGGTGGCTAGCATGGTTTGGCTCCGAGTCCTCACCCAAGTCTCATGTGGAACTGTAATCCCTATATATTGAGGGAGGGGCCTGGTGGGAGGTAACTGAATCATGAGGGCAGGCATCCCGCTTGCTGTTTTCATGATAGTGAGTGAATTCTCATGAGATCTGACTGTTTGAAAGTGTATAGCACTTCCCCCTTTGCTCTCTCTCTCTCTCCTGCTCTGCCATGGTAAGGCGTGCTTGCTTCCCCTTTGCCTTCCGCCGTGATTGTAAGTTTCCTGAGGCCTCACAGTCCTGCTTCCTGTTAAGTCTGTGAAACTGTGAGTCAATTAAACCTCTTTTCTTCATAAGTTACTCAGTCTCCGGTAGTTCTTTATAGAAGTGTGAAAACAGACTAATGCAGTGGCTCTGTACACAAAAACCAAGGAATGCTGTCTTTACAGTGTGAATTGGAATTGACTGGAAGCTACTGCCTGTAATCCACGTGTGGACAGGGAGTTAGAAGATCTAGATTTTAGGTATAATCCTCATGTTTAGTAGTTTGCAGCCTCTCTGAGCTTGGACTTGCTCATCTGTAATATGGGCAGGTGGATATTAAACTTTATTACAGAGTGGTTGCACTTACTGGTTTTTCCTAGAGCTCAGTTGAATCCAGCAGCGTTTTGAGTATAGAGTTTGCTGAACAAACAGGAGTCTTCCTTGATTCTGTCTAAAAGGTTCAGTCCATTGCTCATGCATGAGTAAGATTGGTTTCATGTTTTGCTTTATCTGTTTGAGGGTGCTGGCACCCAGCACCTGGCACCCTGGTGGGTGGGAGGCAGGTGGGAGATGTCTTGGCCTTGGGTGGTGAGCATGGTTCACAGAAAGTGAAGTAAAAAGCTGCTAATCAAGCACCTCTGAGGTGCCCGGGGACCTGGGGAATGGGCAGTGCTGCTTCCTGGCCCCTGTCTTCCCTCATGTGGATTCTGCTATACGTTGCCTGACTGGTGTTTCTTCTTCCACCTGTGTCTCCCCCTACAATTGCTTCTCCTCTCCCCATGCAGAGTGCTTAGTTTACAGCTTCAGTCAGATCACTGTCTGTTAAAACTCTTCACTGCCTTTCCGTTATACTTGGAATGAATTCCAAACCCCTTCTGAGGTCCACCGGGCCCAACCTGGCCTGCGTCCCAGCCCCTACCCCAATGCACTTCATACCACTTTCTCTACGCATCATGGAGCTCCGGCCCTCATCTGCTGCCTTGCCCTTTAGGCTCTAGAACACGCCATGGTCTTCCTTGCTCAGACCTCACTGTGATTATCCCACTCACTTCTGTGTCCTCTCGGCACCTGGCACAATGCACCCGGCAGGCACGCTGTAAGTCATGGCAGCCAATGCTTACTGGGCGCTCAGCATGGGGCAGGTGCTCCTTCAAGTTCTTTACATATATGAACTCATTTAATACCCACCCCGTGGCAGCTTTTGAGATGATGTCATTCTTATTTCCATTTTACAAAAGAGGTTAAGTAAACACAAGGAAATACAACTAGGAAGTAACAGAGCCAAGATTCAAACCCAGGCCATCTGGCTTCATGGGTAGCACTCCTAACTGCTGCATTCTCCCACCTCTCTGTAAGTAAGTGTCGAATGAATATGTGCAATGCTTGGGGTGCCTGTTTATCCCAGTGGATGTTAAAGCTTGGCATGGTGCTGAGATACTTCAAATAATGGAGTCTGGAAAACTGCAGCTTCTTCTTTTGCCATCTTGGCTAATGCGCAATGACAGCCACAGCCTGTGGCAACTTCGTCTCTATCCCTCGAGTGGTCTTCAAGGTGGTGAGTGGAGGCAGCTGGCTTTGGGATAAAACCAGCCTGGGTTGCAAACTGGGCAAGTGTCTCTGTTCCTGTGAGATGATTTGGGCATGGTAGCCAAGCTCTCAGAATCTTGGTATATTAATAAGTAGAATAGGGATTATATTTTCCATCTTGCAAGATTGTTGGGGATATTCAGAGTTGTAATTGATGATACTGATTTGCAAGATGTTCACAAAGGGGTGATGTTTTTCCCTTTCCTCTGAGGGTTTTGCTGTGAGCTCCAAGGTCGGCACTGACCTCTTCTGTGTCCTGCTGGGTGTGATTCCTCATGGAAGACTCCAGCACAGCTGCTTAGCCAATCTAGGGCCTAATCAGCACTGCTGTGTGTTATGTTCTGGGAGAAATTCAATAGGATGGAAGTCCCAGCTATGAAACCCACGTGCCTCTCTCCTCACCACCCTCCACTATCTCTTCTATTCAGGACCCCACCCTGCTGGGACAGTACCTCTGCCAAAGGGGAGGAAATCATTGTATTATTACTTAAACTTGAGGAGACAGGAGTAAAAGCAGACAGGAGTGCTTTCTCAGCCTCACCTCTCTGGGGCACTCAGAGACCCAAAAGATGTTGGAAGCAGAGATTGGTTGTACCTCCATTCTTTCTCCAGTCCCGACAACCATTCTCCAGACTGGACCCAGCGTCATCTGCCTAAAACACAATTCTGAGAATGGCTTCCCCTGCCCCAAGCCTTCCCATGACTCCCTATTACCTTGGAGTCAAAGCCAAAGTTCCTTGTCCTGTTTCCCACCTTGCTTTCTGGGGGCTTATCTACCTCCTTGTGTTAGTCAGGGTTCTCTAAAGGAACAGGACTAATAGGATAGGTGTATATATGAAGGGGAGTTTATTAAGGAATATTGACTCACACGATCACAAAGCAAAGTCCCACAATAGGCCACCTGGGAGCCAGTGCGAGTCCCAAAACCTTGAAAGTAGGGAAGGAGACAGTGCAGCCTTCAGTTTGTGGTCAAAGGCCCGAGAGCCCCTGGTAAACCACTGGTGTAGGTCCAAGAGTCCAAAACCTGAAGAACCTGGAGTCTGATGTTTGAGGGCAGGAAGCATCCAGCACAGGAGAAAGATGGAGGCCAGAAGACTCATCAAGCCTAAGTCCTTCCAAGTTCCTCTGCCTGCTTTTTTTCTCCTAGCTGCACTGGCAGATGATTAGATGGTGCCCATCCAGATTGAGGGTGGGTCTGTGTCTCCCAGTTCACTGCCTAGAATGTTCATATCCTTTGGTGACACCCTCACAGACACACCCAGGAACAATACTTTGCATACTTCAATCCAATCAAGTTGACACTCAATATCAACCATCATACTCCTAAACTTCCCCAGTTGCTTGCACCTGCTCTAGCCATCTTGAACTCTTGGCGGTCTCTCAAAGCACCAAGCTCTCTATTCTCTGCCTGGAATAACCTCTGCTCATTTGTTTCCCAGCAAAGTCCTCCTCATCATACAAGACTAACTTCCCCTTTCTTGGGACATCTCCTCGCTTCCTCTTTTCCTTTCCTTTTACTGGATCCTATACACATTTCTTTTTCTAATTTCAACTTTTATTTTAGAGACAGAGGCTACATGTGCAGATTTGTCACATGGGAATGCTATGCGATGCTGAGGAAGTCCTGCACATGCTCCTCTGCGGCACTTATGACTCAGAATGGCAAGTGCACCCCGTCTTCCCCATAAGTGGGAGGTTCATAGAGGACAGAGATGATACTTTTTCTTTTCTGGAGCCTCACAGTTTATTTTTTTGATTTTTAATTTTTTTTTTTTTGAGACAAGAGTCTCGCTCTGTCGCGCAGGCTGGAGTGCAGTGGCGCGATCTTGGCTCACTGCTACCTCCGTCTCCTGGGTTCAAGTGATTCTCATGCCTCAGCCTCCTGAGTAGCTGGGATTCCAGGCACACACCACCACATCCAACTAATTTTTGCATTTTTAGTAGAGACGGGGTTTCAGTATGTTAGCCAGGCTGGTCTCCAACTCCTGGGCTCAAGTGATCCGCCCGCATCTGCCTCCCAAACTGCTAGGATGACAGGCGTGAGCCATGCACCCAGCCAGCCTCACAGTTTAGTACAGCTCTCTGTCCTTAAGTGTTTCTCAAATGTGTGTTGAATGAATGAATAAATCATGTAATCTCAGAATTTGAGACGTAGAAAAGATCAGCTGAGTCAATCCTCTCCTTACTTACTAATAATGAAGAGTCTTAACTGGTTGGGATGTCAACATGAGATCCTTAATTTCTTTCCCTCTCATACCTGCTTCCAGCTGTGACTGCTGCACCCCCTTTCTCACTGAGTGGAGGGTTCTCTTAACAATAGCTCAGGCTCATTCCGGGACTGTCAGTTACTTTGGGTTATTAAGAGTCTTATTTTGGTTATTAAGAGTTGAGTCTGTTCATTTCTAAAACTCCAATCTCATATTAGATTCAAAGGTCCCTTTACCACTCCGCTAAGTCTAGAGTTGATGTCAGTGGCAGAGTGCGGCTTGGGAGAAGAGGTCCATTCTCTCACGTAAACCTACACCCTCTTCCCTGCATGGTCCTCTCTGGCATTGTGGGGTGGGAGGAGAAAAGAGGGAAGACCATGTTTTCTCACTTGATTGCCCACAAAAATCAAGTTTTCTTCACTTTAGTTGGGGATTAGTGACCTGGTTTGTGGGTTGTAAGCTCAGAGTGGACTTGGGTAACCCGAGGTACCACTGTTGAGTAATTCAGTCCCAATCACATTCTCTAGGCTTTGGAGTTCCCTGTGTGGCAAGGCTAAATCCTGTAGCTGACCCACTTCAGGCAGCTTAGTGCCAGGGCCCTCAGATGGGAGCTCCTCTTAGCGCCTCCCCATGGCGGTCCCAGATCCTAATCTCTTTCCATTGCAGGACCCCAATGCTATGTACTCATGATCACCCAGCTCTGCCCACCCAGCTGGTAAGTCTTGGTGCTGGGATTAAACCCCTGATCTCAAATTCTGATCTCAAGTTCTTTTCATTAAATCACTCTCTCTTCTAAGATAATGAGTCAAAATCAAGGAGTGACCACAGTTAATAAATGTATATAAGTATGCACAAAGGAAAACCAATGGAAATAACAACAGAAAGAGAATTCCAGTTTTCACTGAAGGTTAAGGTGGTTCGTAACAAGCAGTCCTACTGAGTATGTGGAAATGGGCAGTCACATACGCTGTGTGTAGAAGCTCGTATTGCCATGACTTTGGCAATTTGGAATATCTATTGTGAAAGTTGTCAGAATCAAAATAGAGTCACTTGTGTCAAACCCTGACAAATGGAGCTGGGGAAGGCTGTGAAGGGAGGAATCTCACGTATTTGCCTGACAACAAGAACTATCACAAAAGATTCAGCAAAAACCACAGACTTGCATAAAGGACACCACAACCTTAACAAAAATTACTTTTGTGAGCACATCTGCCCACCAACTGCCTGTCCATCCTTGGACTGATGCCACTCTTGTTTTGATACTTGTAGCCGAGGATAACTGTCTCAAAACAACTTTCGCAGCCTTTCTGCCTAAAGGATTTCCTTTAAAAACCCTTGTTTTCCTTGATCTCCCTGAATATACTCACATGTATTGCCATCAGAATGCCTATTCCCAAGCAGATGTCACTTTCTTTCTTTCTTTTTTTTTTTTTGAGACAGAGTCTCGCTCTGTTGCCCAGGCTGGAGTGCAGTGGCGCTATCTCAGCTCACTGCAAGCTCCACCTCCTGGGTTGATGCCATTCTCCTGCCTCAGCCTCCCGAGTAGGTGAAACTACAGGTACCTGCCACCACGCCTGGCTAGTTTTTTGTATTTTTAGTAGAAACGGGGTTTCACCGTGTTAGCCAGGATGGTCTTGATCTCCTGACCTCGCGATCTGCCTGCTTTAGCCTCCCAAAGTGCTGGGATTACAGGCGTGAGCCACTGCACCCGGCCCAGATGTCACTTTCTTTTAGAGTCTCCCTCTCTGTCTGTTATTTAGGTTTGACACTATCAAAATAACAAATGCAAATGCAGTTTGTCTCTGTAATTCCACTTTTGGGAATTTATCTTACAGATATTGTTGCCCCATGCCAGTTGGACCAGAAGGTTTGCTGATGTTTGTAATCATGAAATACTAGAAGTGATCCAAATTTCCATCAACCAGGAAATGGTTAAAGTATGATAGAATGTATCATAGAATATTATAAGCCCTGTTAGTTTTCTTTACCTAGCACTTACCATATGCATTTGCTTACCATATGCATTTGTTGTATGTTTCCCTGCCCATACCTCCCAGACTGTGAATCAATGAAGACAAGACCCATGAGGCATTGTGGGTTTGCATAAGAACCTTGACTCTGGAGTCAGACTACCCGGGTTCAAATCCCAGGCCCACTAAGACCTAAACAGGGTGATTTTCTGCAAGTTGCTGAACTTTTTTACATCTCTATTTCATATTCTGAAAATAGAGTTGTTAATGGTACCTATGCCATAAGTTGTTCTAATAATAAGAGAAAGCCTGTGTAGAAGGCTCTCAGTGTTCCTGGCACATGATGTGCCCTCAATACACATCAGAATGAAGGTGATGAAAGTGGCACCTCATATAACTCCTGGCATAGTGCAGTGCTCAACAAATATTTGAGGAATGACTGAATGCAGTGTATGCATTGGCATAGAAGGATGTCTAAGATATACTGTTGGAGGAAAAAAAGCAAGCTGCAGAATGGTTTATCTAGCCTAATCCCATTTATATAAAATATATTAAAAATTCTGTTAGGGGGTAAGACATAAATAATATGGAGTGTTTATCTCTGTGAAAGGGGTTTGGGAGGCAGATGGAAAGAGGGGACATGTTCACTTTTCACTTCATTTGCTCCTGTACCAATTGATAGTATTGCAACAATAGTGTGTTACTTTTAAAATTAAAATTAAAAATCTATCAGGTTCAGAGGGACACAGGATTACTTCTTCACAGGAATAATTATTTTGATCATTTCAGGATTTTACCTTTTAACTTCAGTCTTCAGTGAGATTAAAAATAAACATGAGGCTGGGCATGGTGACTCATGCCTGTAATCCCAGCACTTTGGAAGGCCAAGATAGGAGGATCACTTGAGGCCAAGAGCTCAAGAACAGTGTGGGCAACATAATAAGACCCTAACTCTAAAAATGAAAAAATTCACTGGACACTGGCGTGCATCTGTAGTCCTGGCTACTCAGGAGCTGAGGTGGGAGGATCTTTGAGCCCAGGAGTCCCAGGTATAGTGAGCTATGATCATGCCCCTGCACTCTAGCCTGGGTGGCAGAGCAAGACTCTGTTTCAAACAAAAGGAAATGAGCATAACAGAAGGGATGTGGCAAACGAGTGGGAAAGGCATTGTTGTCCACATGATCCTTGGAAATGGTTTGATCCAACATGCTGCAGCATCAGAGAGTGTCTGAGAATGAATTAGTGCTGCCTATTTCATGGCAGAGGCTATGCATGACTAAAAGAGGGACAATGCAGTGGCCTTGTCCAGTAGGAATTACTGTGGCAACACAGAAAGGGGCTGTGCTTTGAAGCCACCAAATCTGCGCTCAAGTGGACTCATTTCCCCTTGAACTAAGGCCCAGTCTCCTCATCTGTGAAATGGAAATATGAAGTATGAATATGCTATAGAGTTATTGAGGATTAAATGGGATGATACGTATTGCTCAACGTGTTGCTCAGGAGTCAGCATTCCATGGGAGGCAAATTTTGATAATAATGATAAAAACTGCATGACCTTAGGAAAACGAGTATGTCACAGCCTCTTAGCTTCAATTTTCTCATTACAAATTAGGATAACAATACCTATTTAACAGGTAGATATGCAAACATATAAATGTTGTACAGTAAGATACATATATATTTATGAAATATTTGAGCCATTTAATATACAGAGTCCAAACATTAATACAGTTGCCATCTTCTTTGTCTGAAAAGCCCTTATTGAACACTCACATTGTTATCACCTTCTCAATAAGGGCAGCACTTGCCTCCAATTGTTCCAGGTAAACCATAAGAATGTGACAGGAACTGAAAGCAGAGGCCATAAGTTCAAATACGGGTTTTGAGTTAACTGGCTGGGAGATGCTCTTTAGTAGCAGGGAAGCTCCAGGAAAATGATAGCTGATCTCTGTTTTTGATCAGCTTCTATATCGGTAATTCAATTCCATCTATCATAGTGGGTTTGCAGAACTGGTGTCTAAGTCAGGTTCTAGGCAGAAAAGAGAAGTCCCTTTGATGAATTCTGGGTGGTTTAGCTAAAGAGTATTTAACTAAAGGACCACTTACAATGAGGTGAGCAGGGATAATGGAGTAAACAAGGGAGGTGGAAGCACGAGAGTACAGCATCAGTGGGACATTGTTTTACCATGTCTAGGGCTGAAGGAACCAAGAGAGGACAGAGGGTTCTTGTGGGGGCTCTATGAGAGGGAATCATGGAGACTGGGCATCCGGGTGGGAGCTGGGATTGGAAAGGGTGAGGTCATTGCCAGTGAAGTGGTGCTGGGCAGGACTGCAGCATTGGCAGCAGAAATGCCCATGCCCCTGTCTTCTCACTTGCTGATCTCCTGCTGGGCCTCCCATTGGCCAGAGGAGGAAGGGTGGTGATATCATCCTCAGCTGTGAGCTTCCTGGACTATAGACGAGCACAAAGAAGGGCTGAAAATGGATCTGGAGAAAGGGACGGGAGGCAGAGGGAGAATTACCTGAACATTAGGCTTCCTGTCTCCATGTTCCTCTCCCTTCATTCCCTCCCTACACCCTCCTTGGCTGCTGGCCAGCCTTCCTTTCTCCCTTCCTTCCTCCCTTTCTCCTTCCTTGCCTTTTTGACTTCTCAGTTTCCTTCCTTCTTTCACTAAATACTTAATTGCAGTCCCAGGCCCGTCACCTAATCTTCTGGTGCTTCAGTGAGCTCATCTGTAAAATGGGAGGAAGCTCTCCTGCCTTGCAGAATTGGATGAATTAGTTGAGAAAACGATGAAAGTGTTTTGTAAACTCTATCGTGCTATACAAATGTAACACATTTTTATTAATATTTTATCCTAGAAGTATTAATGTGACTGGGGTGGGTAATTAGGACAATTTTGCATAAACTTCTTGCTTTGAAATTGCCACCAGAGATTCAGCAGGATTAAAGGGACAGCTCTCTGCTCCAATTTAGCAGTGACATTAAGGTGATGATAAAGTTCTTTCTTCATCTGCCCCTTTTTTTTAATTGCTGCTGAAGGGTGAAGAAATGTTTTTCTCCCCTTTGCTTAGAAGCCACAATAATATTTCATCACCACTGCTTACCCTAAAAAATAGATTTCCTTTTCATCCTCAGCTGGTGATTTGGTTTGCATTAATGCCTTTCATAACTCATACATTTTGCTATTAAAAATTAATGCTTGGCACTGACATAAACAAATGAAATTTGTATTATTAATGTTTTACATAGGTAAAGCTCTGTAATAACAGATTCATCATAGCAGACTGTTTTAATTAAAAGACTCACTGGTTCTTTGAACACATATGGGAGACTGGTTTTGGAAGAACCAGGGATGCAAAAAAAAAAAAAAAAAAAAATGACAGATCGAGAGAGGACATCTCTGAATCCTGAGACATTAGTATTTTGAAACTCTCGATATTGAGAATGATATCACTTGTAGATATTGTGAGCAGAATGCTTAGCATGGGACTTGCATTATAATAGGTGCTCAGTTAATAGCAGGACTTATTAGGAAGGAGAAAATAAATAGAATGAATATTTATTCCTTGACTAATATTGTCCATTCATTTGTTAATTCAAGTATTTAGTAAGCACTAATTTTGTACCAGGAATGGTTTCAGGTATTGGAGATAAGTCAGTAAAACGAAGATTGCTCTCTCATGAAGCCAACATTACAGTGAGAAGGGACAGATGATATATATCATGTCAGATGGTAATAAGGGTTATAGAGAAAAATACAGCAGCTTCAGGGGTTGGAGAGGGCTTGGCAGGTAAGTCCGCAAGAGAAGGTGATGTTTAAGCAAAGAATTGGAGGAGATGAGGGAGTGAGCAAGGAGCCTCTGGAGGAAGTTTGCCCAGGAAGAGAGAAGAGTAAGTGCAAAGACCCTGGGGCAGGGGCATGCGGGCTAAGCAGAGTGAGTGATAATAAGCCTCCAAGGAGGTGAGTTCTGGGAGATGGGGTGGGTGGGTTGTAGGACCTCAAAGGCTAATGTGAGGACTTTGGCTTTCATCCTTTCAAGTAAGGTTGTATATATTTTCTCCACCTCCCAGATGGAGAAACTGAGGCACAGGGTAGCTCACTCACCAGGGAGAAGCCAAGGCTTCCAACCCAGGCCTGTCTGATTCTCTACAGTGTACTGCATTGCACAGTTTTCAAGTGGAGCTTAAGGGAGGCAGATTGGTCATCTCTGTCCAAACATGTCCCCATACTTCTAACATCTTAGTCTAAGAAGTTTACGTGAAAAGAAAAAAAAAAAAGCTTTGTATATCACCTAATTTAACATGCTAATTTCACATATGGGAAACACAAGGTTCCAGGTGTGATTTTGTCGAGTTTGTCAGAGAGCTAGAACCAATGTCACAGAACAACAGGGCCACCAGTTCCCCTGGAGCTAATCTCATCTCATTCTGCCTTGCCCAAGATGCAGGATAGCCTGGTGGTTAAGATCCTGGGTTGGAATCTTTGTTCTGCCACTTACATGCTGGTTACCTCAGGATGCTTATTTGTCTCTCTAAGCCTCCATTTTCTCATCTGAATAAAGAGATGATAATAATCTAATTTTAACAGAATTATTGGGAAGACATGGTAATGAGGCCAAGTACTTGACATGATGCGTTTTACGGATGGACAAACCAAGCCCAGAAAGGGGAAGATTTTACCTAAAGGCAATCAGTAAGCTGGGGGACTGCTGCTTGGGCTCCCAGTCTCCCATGACAGTGCTCCTATCAGATCACTCGGACTTTAAAGAACACTTTTGTTTTCTTCCTTGATGCTCAAGCCTGGTGGTGGACTGAGTTCTTCCTGTCCGGTCTTCCATAAGTGCTGGGGAACCAGGAGTGGGGTTTGAGCATGACTGACCATCACAGTGGTATTGGTGAGTGCAGCATGGTGAGAAAGCAATTTACCAGCTCAGCTCCCAATTTTCAGGGGATGGCACTAATGGACTTTTCTTGTCCATCCGAAAATATCAGTGAAACAGCACACATCCCATCAACGGTGCTTCAAAAGTCCTCATTTTCATGTGGGCAGAGGTGTCATGGGTGTGAGGGAGTGGGGGACTGCCTTGAACTATAAATTCATTAGATGATAATCATAATAGCTCCTGTTTATTAAGTACCTATTATGTGGCAGGCACTAAGCAAAGTGCTTTATATACTGTAAGTCTCCTAACAACTCTGCAAAGTAGACATGATAGTTGTCATTTTGCAAGGGGGAAATGAGGGATCAGAAACTATATTTCCCAATCTCACACAGCTAATGAGAGCTATTTATTTGGTTATTTATTTATTCATTCATTCAGTTGGCTGATCAGTTCTCATTAAACACCTCTGTGGGTCCAGCACTCTGCTAGGTACTGAAGATATATTGGTGAAAAAAAAGTCAATGCAATCATGAAGCTTACGGTCTAATGCAGAAGGCAGAAAATAAACAATAATCACAGCCATAAACATATCATTATGATTTGGGTGCTATGAAAGTTTCTTTGAGTGAGAACAAGAGGGGCCTAGTTAAGTGACTTGCAGGAGGACTCCCAGTGTTGGAGCTGTCAGAGTTAGAAAATGAAGCCTCCTTTGAAACCCTCAGAGCTGGGAAAGCCTTGGCTTTTCCCATTTCCCAGCAGAGAGAGACAAGCTTCAGAGGAGACTTGGTTTGAATCCCAGCCCTACAACTTCCTAGTTGAGTATTCTTGGAGCAGCCACTTCACCATTTTGAGCCTCTGTTCCTATTTTGAAAAATGGAAAGAATATTTACCTCACTGAGCTAGCATGAGAATCAGATGAGATAGCTCAGTAGAAACACTTGAAAAGTCAAAAGTGCTTTGCATATTGTATTAATAGCTATGATTACACAAATGAGGGTCTTGCACTGCTCATGTCAAATGGTAGTGTTATGCTGGAATTTCAATACTGTTACAGCTTTGCTAGGGAAACAACTCTGGGCAGGACCACCTTCTTGCTTTGCTTTGGGTTTCACAAAATCTGAAGGTCAAAGTCTTAGGTCTTATCTCTTGAGTGCCAACAGCCCTGCAGAGAGGACACAGAGAAGGAGATTGTTCAGGTGAGGAGTGTGTGGGGCAAGAGCATCAGAAACGTAGGTGTCTGTATCCCAAGCTTTCTCCCCAACAAGATAAGGCAAGTTTCATGATGGTAACACTTAGAAGGGAAGCAGGCAGTATCTTGACCTTCTCTCCTCCCCCGTCCTCTGTCCACCATCACTGTGTCTGGAATAGTCAAAAAGGAAAAAATAAAAGCATTCTTGGACACCCACTGTCTCAGTCTGTTTGTGCTGCTATAACAAAGCAGCTGTGCGTACCAGCCACAGAGTAGGTAATTTATAAAGAACAGAAATTTCTTTCTGACAGTTCTGGAGGCTGGGAAGTCCAAGATCAAGGAACCAGCAGGTTCAGTGTCTGGTAAAGGCTGCTTTCTGCTTGCAATATGGTACCTTGTTGCTGCATCCTCTGGAGAAGACAAACTCTGTGTCCTCACATGTTGGAAAGGATAAAAGGCAAAAAGAGGCCTCTCTAGTTCTCTCCATACATTTTATAAGAGACTAATTCTATCCAGGAGGGTGAAGCCCTCATGGCCTAATGACCTTTGAAATGCCTCACCTCTTTACACTCTTGCATTGGGTATTAATTTTCAACATGAATTTTGGAGGGAACATGAACATTCAAACTATAGCACTCACCCTCATATTTCTTCCAAGAAAGTCAGTCTATTTCTCTGAGTGGTAGGACATCCTCAATAGGTGACTCTGGATTAGGAAGTGGGAAGGGGCTATAATTATGGAGGACACTACCTCATAAATGCATATTGTTCACTGACTGCAACAATTGCAGTGTAATTACATTAGTAAATGTACTGTACTCTGTTTGGTAAAGGAATGAAATTTTAATTGCATATGACTTGTTCAGCCCTGCCTGGGTTCCAGGCTCTGCAGGGATGTGTGACCAGTCAGTGGCATTTCTAGGGAGAAGGACCAGGAAAGAAAGGAAATGAGTTGCTGAAAGTCCTACTATGTGCCAGCCACTGTGGTTCATGCTGTGTAGTCAGCACAATGGTCCTAGGAGGCAGCCCCATTTGTAGATGAATACCCTTGAGGTCAGAAAAAGAAGTGACACAGCTGAGTCCTCAAAAGTAAGATTAAACCAAACTGATGGGCTCCAGTTTGAGACTTTTTTCTTTTACATTATGAGGCCAGGAAACTAAGAATCAGAAGCTTGATCCAGTTTCTGTTGAAGGTTTAATTTACCACAAAGGAAAAGGAAACGGATTCTCAGAGTATTACCCATTTGAGATCAGCAGGGCTGAGTGCATAGGAGGGGAAAGAATGGTCATTTCTTCTCAAGGAGATGCCAAACGATGTGGCAGTAGAGACTTCATAGGAGAGAATCTGAGGATACTAGGGTAATCTGGGAAGGCTTTCTGGAGGAGGTGGTGTTGAGGAGTGATGCCATAAAGGGTGAATGACTATCTCTATCAGAATATGTCACTCTGAATCATGTCCTTGTCTGGTGCCCAGTGGGCAGGGGCTGTCTTATATATCTTTATAGGTGGCTATCACAGAGCCTGGCACACAGTGTTTAATAAATGTTGTTAAATAAAATTCAAATCTCATATGAGCTCTAGTCACTGCTCCATAACCATGGAAGCCTGGACATTCTAAGGGTTATATGGAAAAAATGCCCAGACTTTGGTGGATATCTCTGCTAGCAGCTCTCTCTTTGACAGGAGCAGGATGCACACTGAATTAATAAGAAGGATTAGTACTACTATCATTACTACTGATGATTATAACTACAGATAACAATGGTAATATAGCCAGTGATAGTAGCTAATATTTATGGAGTACTTACTATATGCCAGGCACTCTGCTAAATATTTTACATGTAATTTTCTCATTTAATCTTCACTACAACATATGAGGCAGGTATCATTATCATTTACATCTTACAGATGGGAAAACTGAGGCCCAGAAATGTTGGGATATTTGCCTTGGATCCCATAAGTGAAAAGAGACAGAACAAAGGCCCGAATTCAGGTCTGCTCTATGCTAAACCTCATAGGATTTCACGACTTTCTACTGTTTGCCAGGAGGGCACAAGGAATGGTCAGACCAGCCTAGGTTAACCTTCAAAGTCATTGAGGATAAGGGAAAGATGTTCTAAGAGAAAAAATGAATGGAGGTTATCACCAAAGTGCATTGATTTTGCCTAATTCCAAATAACCGAAGAAAGCCACATTAACCGAAGTGATTTGATCCAGAACTCCTGCTGCAGAAGTGTAAAGCCCAGAGTAGTTAGCTAAACTTTTTTTTTTTTTTTTTTTTGAGACGGAGTCTGGCTCTGTTGCCCAGGCTGGAGTGCAGTGGCGCGATCTCGGCTCACTGCAAGCTCCGCCTCCCGGGTTTATGCCATTCTCCTGCCTCAGCCTCCCGAGTAGCTGGGACTACAGGCGCCCACCATCTTGCCTGGCTAATTTTTTGTATTTTTTAGTAGAGAGGGGTTTCACCAGGTTAGCCAGGATGGTCTCGATCTCCTGACCTCGTGATCCGCCCGTCTCGGCCTCCCAAAGTGCTGGGATTACAGGCTTGAGCCACCGCGCCCGGCCAGCTAAACTTATTTGAATCCTTTCTCAACCTGCCAAGATGTGAAATGAAGTCTGGTTCCATATAGTCCTTTGTTCGGTATTTACATACAGATTACTGGCATGCCTTCAAGAGGCCACAAGAAGATAAAAGGAGACCTCTGGGACTGAAATTGGGAGCACACGCCACATTGGAGGGCTTGCTGCTTCACCATCTCCTAAGAATGCTCTAACCACGCTTGCCAGGGGACACCGGGGCTATTATGATGATGGGAGAAGAAGCCCAAACCATGAGGAAATTGAGCAAAGCTGATCAAGGCTTAGACAAGCGGTACCAAAATGTGGCTCAAACCCAGACTGTTGGCTCCAACATGGCTCCTCTTTCTTTTATGGCTTTATAGATTGGAGAACTAATGAGCAAATGTGGAACCCATTTTTTTTCCCCTCAAAGTCTCATTTATCACAAATGCTAAGGAAAATGATTCATAAAGAATCAACTCTCTTGGGATTAGCAGAGTTGGGGAGCTCGGGAATGTAATAATTTATCAGCTGTCTCCTCAAGGAGATGCTGAACCATGTGACAGGCCTCATCCAGGGGAGTTCAGGATGAGCTGGGCTAATCAGGAAGGCTTCCTGGAGGAGATGATATTTGCAAAACACCTTCCATTGAGATTGCGAGCCTGGGGTGACCATAATTTGTTGTTGCAGTGATGTTGGGGTCAAAATCTGGTCACCCAAATCTTAAGATCCTGCTTGATAAATTAGTATTTCTTTTTATTATCCAGAAACCTGAAGGAACAAGATCATCAGTGACAGAGTCAGGGCACCTTGGTAACAGAAACAGAAAGAGCATGGCCTGGGAGCTGAGAGGCTGGCTGGGCTCTTCATCGTGGGTTACTGTGGGGTTGTGGGTTCTTCTCTGGGGCTCTCAGGTCCTATTTGTGTGAAATAAAGGCAGTGGACCAGATTGTCTCTCAGGTCCCTCCTCGGAACTCAGACATTCTGAATGTTTCCCATTGTGTGATGTGCCCTCATAAGACATAGGTATCAATAACCAAGCAGTAAGTATTGTGTTCAGGCAATGATGCAGTCAGTTGGGAGGAAAGAAGCTTGATGAAGGGAGCAATTGGCTGGGGTGAGCTGGCCAAGGCAGGCTTCCTGGGAGAGGTGACTTTGAGCTGGATCTGAACAAGGAGCAAGGTTTTGTTAGATAAAAGATGATTGTAGGAGAGGAAGTGGTCCAGCAAAGGCTAAAGGAAAGAAAGTGCACCAGGTTTTCTGGAAACAGTGAAGGGTCAGCAGGAGTGGGAGCAAGGCCACTGGGTGTTCTGGGCCTCTGCTTTATATGAGCATCACTTTGCCTGGCTACTGGGCTCAGAGCTCCTCTGGGGAACAGGGGCCACATTGTTCCTTCTGTGTTCCCACATCCTGGCACAGAGACAGCCATGGAGTAGCACATAACAAATACTCATTTAATGACAGAGGGATTTCTCTGAGTCTCCAATATCTAGCTGCATTTCACCAGATAACTTTGAATGAACAAATGAACAAAAGCTGAGTTCTGCTAACATTTCACATCTACTCAAGAGACTCAAAGGGCATATCCTTTTGAAGTTTGTGGCTCCTGGATATCCTACATGATTTTGGGAACAAGTTTCTGGTTGTAAGCCATTTTTGGATCCTGAGAGCTTTAAGACCGAGTGCTTTATATAGACTATATATATATACATATATATATATATATGCATGTATGAATTATTTTATTATATATTTCTTCTCTGATTTTAATTGTTGCTGAGCTCATGCTTTATTTTAATTAATGTTTTAATTTAGTGCATGCACCATGAGGCACTTTCTTGGAGGGTATAATTAAGTTAGAAAAAAATTGGCTACTCCAGCATTAGGGGCTGGAAAACCAAGGCTCAGCAAGGGTGTGTTTTGTCATTAAGAAAATTAGGGAAGAATTTGGGAGATGAATATGGAGCACCTACTATGTGTCAAGCAGTCAAGCACAGCTACGTGTGATGTGTACTACAATGTTATGTAGTTCCATTTTGGACTCTCAGCAACCCCATAAAGCATAGATGAAGAAGAAGACTCAGAGGTTTAGTAACCTCTTCAGATTCTAGCAAACTGTAAAAGAGTCAAAATGTGAGCCCACATCAGTTTGTTCTTTAACCTTTGGTTTGTTTTACCAGACTGCACTTTGTTATTTGAAGTTACACAGAACTCTCTCTCTCTCTCTCTCTCTCTCTCTCTCTCTCTCTCTCTCTATATATATATATATATATACACACACACACACACACATACACACACACACACATATATGGATTATATATATATATAGAGAGAGAGAGAGAGAGAGAGAAGGATATATATATATAATATATATATATATAGAGAGAGAGAGAGAGAGAGAGAGAGAGAGCGAGCAAGAGAGAGACAGAGTGTGACTCTATGTCCAGGCTGGAGTGTAGTAGCACAATCATGGCTCACTGCAGCCTCAACCTCCTGGGCTCAAGCGATCCTCCCACCTCAGCCTCTCAAAGTGCTGGAATTACAGGTGTGAGTCACCATGCCCGGCCAATATTTGCTGAATGAATGAATGAATGAATGAACAAATAAATGCTCAGGAAATGCTATTTCCAACCCTCATTCCTTTCTGTAAACTGTGAAGTGCAACTGATTGTCTGTTACAGCAGAAACAACAGATACTGTACCCACTTGACAAATGAAGAGCCTGAGAACAAGAGTGAAACACTCATCTCCTATATTGTACAGTTTTTTCAGTTGACCGAGAACTTCCATGGTGTTTCATTCATTCAAGACATGTGCTGAGTGTCTACTGTGTACTTGGCCTTTCACAGTTGAATCTTGTGAACTGCCTGATGGGTAGAAAGCACATATTGCATTATGCCCATTTCTCAGGAGCAGGGGAATGCCCCAGGCAATTATATGGCCAAACTCACTGAGTCTCTAATGCTGCATTCCTACTTGTCTCCCTCAACTGACCTGCTTCAGTTTCTGTCCCCTTATATTGGTCTGCCTGGAGAGCCACTCCTTAGAATTTTCATAGGCTTGATGTTTGCCTGGAAGGCAGGGGAGAAACTGTTAGGGGGAGAGGAGACTGGAACTATAAATGTCTTGCTTCCTGCAGTATTCTGAGCACGTGCATGGTGTCTGTGACATGGAGTGTGTTTAATAAATACATTCCCTGCTTAATCTTCCCCTTCCTCCAGTGGCTGCCATCTACTCAGAAAAATGTCCAAACACTTGGCATGGCTTATAAGGCAAGGAATGCAAGTGTACAGCTAAGAGGGTATCCTCACTTCTTGCATTCCATTTGCCCTCCAGGCCTTCCCTGGTATTCTCAGACCGGGCTGTCCTGTGAAAACACCAAGTAAAAACAAATCGTGGTCTGTTTTCTTCCTCCGTGTTCCCAGGAGATTCAGGGTTTCTTAAGGGCAAGGCCATCTCTTTCACCTCTTTACCTCCAACACCTGCAATAGGGCCAGGTGCATAATAGAACTGTAATAAATGTCTGTGAAAGAAGTGGTTGAATGAAACTTGTTCACTCCAGGAGGCGGTGTGGACTGGAGTGTGTTCCTGTTGCTCGTTTGTGTTGCCTAGTACTGGGCCCTCCCCGTGGCGGTGACTGGCCTTTGCTGCATCTTCCAAAGTGCATTGTGTTGCAGGTCTGCAGCTGTGTGTCTGGCATGAGCTCACATCTATCACTGCAATTTGTGAGCACTGAAGCCATTTAATTAAACGGGATGGAATTGAATCTGTGAGGTTGTTACCGCCGATACTGTTTTCCGCGCATGACTGTTCTGCAAGGGAATCCACGGGAGGCCTGGGTGTGAGCTCCTTGCTCCGTCTGGGCCTACTCCCCACCCCCAGCCCAGATGGCATGTGGGGGCGGCTGAGATTCTGGGCACAGATCTGAAGTCAGAGGTTCAAAGCCCCTGCATGTGCGTGTCCCTGTGGGTGGGTCGCGAGCCGCTGACAGACGTGTGCCTCTCCCCAGGAAGCAGCCAGAGCTGCTTAAGCTAATTTTGCTGAGGGGAACCTTGCCAAGCCAGAGGGAGCTTTCATTTGCCTAAGTTTGCATCAATAATTAATCCAACCTGGTTTTACACAAGACTCAACATAAAATTATTAGCTCTGAGAGCTTTTCTTGAGCTGGTCCCAGAAGAGGGCTATCATGAGCCCAGGAATTGATGACCCAGTGAGGCTGCATAGGCGGCTCAGAAAGTTGTTTTCTCCTTCCCCATTTCAAGCTTTCTCCATGGCTCCATCCAGGCCTCTGCCATTGATGGCCGTAACCTTCTGAAGTGCAAGGTCATTTCTCTGCTCAGAAACCTTCCATGGCTTTCCACTGTGTCCCTAATTCAACACCAATTTCTACTGGATTTTCCTATATTTCATAGTTTCCCTCTCACAATTCCCCTCTATTCCGTCAATATTGCCAGACTGCCTCAACTCCCTGTCCGTCATTGCCTTGGCTCATGCTCTCTGCACCATATTTTTGTGGGTTGAACACTTACTCATTCCTCAAGGCTGAAATCCAATGCCACCTCCTCTAGGAAGTCTTCTATGATTTCTTCAACAAGGATCATCTTCTTTATTCCACCTTCCAGAGATCTCTATTTTGAAAGGTACCAGTTTCTCGTATATGACAACATTTATATACATGTCTTCATCCCCAAGCAAGTGTGCATTTCTTGTGGGTAGGTAGCAATAATTAATAAAGAAATGTCCACTAGACGTTGGGAAAGGGAAGGGGAGAAAACTGCAAAAGGAAGCTCTAATGAAGGGATGGGGGCAGTTCGGCACTCGCCGTTTCTTTCCCTGGATTGGATTTTCAATCTTATTTCCAAATTTAGCTAACAGCACCATTAGCTTCTGTTATGTGAGCTGGAAACCTCATCTTTTGTGAGTATGTTTTTTCCTCCATCCAAATGGCTACTAAGTCTTGTCATTTATCTTCAGGAATATCTTCCAAATCTACCTACAGTCCCTTTGCTATGACAGTGGACCTCAAAATCTCTTGGAATAAACAGCTTCTCATCTGCAGTTTCTGCCTGGGGTCTCCACTAACCCAATCTTTTCCCAATACTCCCACAAGAGCCTTGCTCCACTTCTCACAAACCTCCCTAAGTTGGGCCTAAGGTCAGAGCCTCACCTCCCCAACCAGGCATTCACAGCCTCATTCCTCACCACTGCTCAACCTACACCAGCTCCACTGAACTTCCCCTCGTGGCTCAAACATGCCCTGTTCTTCAAGGCCTTCCTACAGTTTCTTCTGTTGAGAAAGTTCTTCCAGCTCCCTTACTCTTTCAACCCTCAAGGCCCAAGTCAAAAGTCCCCTTTCCTGTGAAGTCAACCCTGTTTCTTCTTTTGCAGAGTTAGGGGAACTCCTCTTTGCTCCAATAGCACTTTGCTTGCACCTTGATGATAGCAGTAGTCCTATCGTATGATATACAGCTGACCCTGGAACAACACAGGTCTGAACCACATGGGTCCACTTTGACACAGATTTTCTTCTACCTCTGCTGCCTCTGAAGCAGCAAGATCAACCCCTCCTCTACCTGATCCTCCTCAGCCTACTCAACATGAAGATGATGAGGATGAAGATCTTTATGATGATCTACTTCCACTCAATGAATAGTAAATATATTTCCTTTTCCTTTTGATTTTTGCTTGCTTCATTGTAAGAGTACCGTATACAATACATATAACATACAAAATAGGCCAGGCGCGGTGGCTCACGCCGGTAATCCCAGCACTTTGGGAGGCTGAGGCAGGTGGATCACCTGAGGTCAGGAGTTATAACCAGCCTAACCAACATGGTGAAACCCCATCTCTACTAAAAATACAAAAATTTGCTGGGCATGGTGGCAGGGGCCTGTAGTCTCAGCTACTTGGGAGGCTGAGGGACGAGAACTGCTTGAACCCAGAAGGCAGAGGTTGCGGTGAGCTGAGATCATGCCATTGCACTCCAGCCTGGGCAACAAGAGTGAAACTCCTTCTCAAAAAAAAAAAAAAAAAAGTGTTAATTGACTGTTTATATTGTTGGTGAGACTTCTGGCTTAACAGTAGAATATTAGTAGTTAAGTTTTGGGGGATTCAAGAGTTATATCTGAATTTTCAACTGCACAGGGGTCAGTGATTGTTTAAGGGTTGACTGCATTGCTCACCTCTGCATTGTTTGAGAGTTGACTGCATCTTTCATTCATGCATTTGCCCCCTGAACTCTGATCTCTTTGAAGGCCGTGATCATATTTTCTTTATTTCTATATTCCCTTCTGCAAAGGTTTAGCCCACAGCAGATGCTCATGAAATATTTGTTGAATTGCTACATGAGTATTAGAGAAGTCGGACATTAGAGAAGGCAGTCTTATGATCTATTGGGTGAGAAGATATCTGCTATGGTTATCATCACTGTCTTAGTTGCTATTATTTCTCACCTGTCAAATAATACATATACTATGCCCACCTGGCTCAGGTGCTCAGGCAAGTTTAGATTTCAGATATCCTGATTTTCTGTCCCCTCCCAAGTGCTAGGATGCCCCAATATTTTGTTTTTAATGAAAATTTCTTCAAAAATACATTAAATGCCGACTGTATCCTCAGTCCTGGTCGGTGCTGTGAAGGGGACCTGAAGCCACATGGTTCCTGCATGGGAAAACGTTCACCATCTGCTTTTGGGATAGGACAGACT
Organism: Rhinopithecus bieti; assembly: GCF_001698545.2. NCBI lineage: Eukaryota > Metazoa > Chordata > Mammalia > Primates > Cercopithecidae > Rhinopithecus > Rhinopithecus bieti. The sequence goes on from NW_016807962.1 coordinate 2,638,749, forward strand.
AGTGTAAAGCAGGCTGTGCCTAATAATGACATTTCTGATCATAAAGTTGATCACCAAAAGACAACCTCTATGGTAACAGAGCTACAACTGCGCTCTTTTAGCAGTCAGTGCTAGCAAGGAGCCTGTTTTGTTTTGTTTTAAGACTAAGTCATATTTCTAAGTTTTACTCCATATATAAAATGTTGAAAGTGATGTGGAGTGAGGAGGGAGGTGGAGAGGGAAGGTATATGTATTTTAAAAGGTCTTTCCAGGGATCTGATATAGCACCATGTTGCCCAGGCTGGAGAGCAGTGGCGTGATCTTGGCTCACTGCAACCTCCGCCTCCCGGGTTCAAGCAATTCTCCTGCCTCAGTCCCCCGAGTAGTTGGGACTACAGGTGCCTGCCGCCACACCCGGCAAATTTTTTGTATTTTAGTAGAGATGGGGTTTCACCGTGTTGCCCAGGCTGGTTTGAAACTCCTGAGCTCAGGCAATCTGCCTGCCTTGGCCTCCCAAGTGCTAGGATTACAGGCGTGAGCCACCGCGCCCGGCCTGCGAGGAGCCTTTAAAGTGGAAGAATTAAATCATTCTGTTTAGAAAGGCATCACTGAGGTGTAGTTTGTTGAGCAAGATGGATCGAAAGTGTCTGTGTTTTGTTTGCCGGTCGACCAGCACACCTTTCACCAGAACTGTTTTCTTTTTTTTTTTGCTCCCACTTCTCATACAATATCAACTGCCTTCTCTTTTTTTTTTTCCAATAAATCTCCTTTTGTTTCTCTTGAGACTCTCCTGCCAGCCTGTCAGGAACTCTGCACAAAATAGTGTATTTCTGTCAAGAGTTCCATATGAAGTGTTAACTGGCTTTTGAACACAGGAGGCAGCTGAGACGGTGTGCAGGAACACCCTTGTCCCAATGCCTGTTTACTTCCTTTCTGGCAAGCTCTGAGCCTGCCAGTTCAGCTGCAGACATGGAGAGGGGGCCCATGGTCCTGCTCAGCTCCCAAAGTCTCTCTTGGAAACAGCCTTGGAGATGAGAGGATGCCTAAGGTCTTGTAGCTGATGGGGAAGCAGAACCTTCTGTGACCCCCATGAATAATATTCTTATCTCAGAGCCACAGAACAGCACCATGCAAATGGGTCGAGGTGAAACACTTCAGCTAGCCTACTGTGTGTCTTCAGGTCAGGTGCCATACTTGTGTATTTTCAGTTTCCCCATCTATATGAAAGTGAGAGCCCATGGTCCCTAGGGTGCTTCCAGCTCGGTCATTCTATCATTTCACAAATCTGCAGCAGCTAAAATTTGTTGAAATGTGATTCTCTCTTGGGGATCCAAAGTCAATAGAAAAAGAATGGTCTAGGAGGTAATTCAGAGACCCAGGAGGGACATTCGTTCAAGCCTGTAGAGATAACAATAATAATAAAATCTAGGATCAAAGTGCTTTTCTATCTCTCATCTCATTCGATCTTCCCAACAGTCCTATGGGGAGAGAGTCAGATACACAGGACTTTTCAGTGGACCATCAGAGCCACTGTGTGTAGATGTTCAGGTTGTACACTGCATAAGTGTGGCACATCTGAGGAAACATCTTTCAAATTAGGCACATCTGAGGAAATTTCTTTCAAATTAGAAATATAGACTAACTTACATGAGATAGTGTACACAGTCATGGAGAATCCAAGCCTTCTAGCTGGCATACAGGGCTGTGCATACACCCAAGGGAATCAATTGTACAACACACTGGTGAACACACATGTGCATGGCTGCCCCAGTCCCGAACACACTTTGGATGACTCCTGAGCTCACCTGCCTATTGCTCTTGGAGATCCAGTTCCATTTTTCCTCTTACAATCTGACACCATTTCTTCATCTGAGGGGTGAGACTGGAGTCTCAGAGAGTGTGTTCTGTAAATGGTGTGTGTGCCTGTGCTGGGCAAATGTGGGAGTAGACAAGGTGTGGAGTCAATGGGGTTTGCCCACCGACTTCTGAAAACCTCCCCTGGGGCACAGTCAGGCCAATCCAAGGGGGCATATCCACACAGCAGCAGCACTACATAATTCCTATGGCACATACACACTCTGGCCACCAATTTGAAAAGAAGCTGGAGATACTGAATGTCTGTGCTTGTGAATTTTAGCTGATGGAATAGATTAAAGTGAGGGTTAGAGCTTCCCCTTCTGCCCTATCCCTTCACTTCTCTTCCTCCACCTCCCCCTTTACACGAGGGCCATGCCAGAGGCACTAACATAGCTGGAGGGGCCATCTGCCCACATCCCTGCTCTGCCAAAGCCAGACCGCTTAGGGGTATGCTGGTTAATATACCAACTTTAAAAAATGTTGCTGGAGCTAGGCCGTCTTTTCTTGATTTGCACAAAGACGCATTATAGGCTGGCCGTGGACATGTGGACTAAGGTGCATGCGTGGGGCTCTCTGTGGGCCATCATTTGCTGCACACCTCACAGGTATCTTCCCAAGATACCTTTGATACAGGTTGGATCATGCCACCTCCTCCCTCAAACACCTTCGATGGCTCCCCATTTCTGTGACAGAGCTGTGCAATGGTGGAGGATAAAGGGCACATGCCAGAATTACATGGGGCACATGATCAAAGTCATATTTCTAAGTTTTGCCCCAGATATAAAATGTTGGAAGTGATGTGGAGTGAGGAGGGAGATGGAGAGGGAAGGTATATGTCTTTGAAAAGGCCTTTCTGGGGATCCAATACACCAGCCTGGCTAAGAAACACCATGTTGAAGGATACTACTTCGACCTTGCCATGGTTTTCTAGGACTGGCCCTAATCTAATTTTCTAGCTTCCTGTCCTGCCAGGCTCCTCCACACACCCATGTTTCAGGCCACTCAGTTGAAAACCTGAGTGTCTGTTATCTAGACACTATAGTCTAGGTGCCATCTCCTCTGTGAAGCCCGCTGTGATTCTTTGGTGCAAATGGCTCCCTTCTTCCTTTGTGCTCCCATGTCCTAACTGGGTGGGGGCTGAGATGTGGGTATATCAGGGGCGTAGTCAATATCACCACACTGTTACACACACTGCTCCATCCACTCAACCCATGGCTTTAGTAGTTTTTTTTCAGGAAGGAAAAGGAAAGAGATGATGGATATGCACATGTGCTTGTGTGTTTGTGTTGCTGTGTGTGTGTGTGTGTGTGTGTGTGTTTATATGTGTGTGGCTGGGTGTCTGACTGGGAGGGAGGAGGAGGAAAGAGAAGAATGACACGATTTGGTGGCCTCTGTGCCCTGCTGTCAGCAGAAGCAATGGATTTTGAGGATTGATGGAGGGATGACAGTTGGAGCTGAGAGGCTGGATCCCTCCCGTGTGAGACCTCAGGGCAGGTGCAGCCCTGTCCAGGGCACAGTGCGACCTAGAAGTGCGTAAGGGATGTCTCCTGCCCTTACCCTCTCAGCCCCAGACCCCCGGTGCACCTTGGCCGCCGAGCAGAGTTGGATGCTGCTGCTGGAGCAGTGACCACTGGGGCACCAGCAGTGGTGGTGAGGTGCCTCAAGGAGAGAAGTCCAGAGTAAATAATCCACAAGAATTCTTCCCCAGTGATAGTATTTGAGAGGGGCCAGGAGTTTGGAGTGTCAGAGGTATCTGAGGGTGCCCGCAGTAGCTTCCTAGGGCTTCCATAGCAAACTACCATAAGCTGGATGCCTTAAAACAACAGGAATTTACTCTCTCACAATTCTAGAGGCCAGAAGTCTGAAATGCAGATGTTGGCAGCACCACGCCCTCTCAAAGGTTCTGGGGGAGAATCTGTTCCATGCCCTTCTTTCAGCTTCTGATGTCACCACCAACCCTTGGTGTTTTTTGGCTTGCAGCTGCATCACTCAGAGCTCTGCCTCTGTTGCCACGTGGCGTTCTTCTCCCTGGGTGTCTCTGTCCACACACAGCACTCCCTTCCCTGTGCCTCTCTCACCTCTTCTTATAAGGACACAATCATATTGAATTAAGGGCCTACCTTACTCCAGTATGACCTCAACTTAACTAATTATGTGGATAACAATGGTAACAACTCTATTTCCAAATAAGGTCACATTCTGAGGTACCAGAGGTTAGGACTTCAACATATCTCTTTGAGAGTACAATTTACCCCATAACAGGGCTGCAATAGTGCTGCCAAGGCCTGGACTTGAGGAGCCTGGGAGCCTGGATTCAGGTCACTGTATCAGTGGCCGTCCTCTAGTTCTACCACGATTTCTCTTTCTCCTGCTACTATTACTACTACTTCTAGGTAATACTACAGTAGTCCGCCATTATCTGTAGGGCATATATTCCAAGATGCCCAGCAGGTGTCTGAAACTATGAATAGTACCCTATATATCCTATGTTTTTCCCTATGTGTACATACCTATGAGAAAGCTTAATTTATAAGTTAGGCACAGTAAGAGATTAACAACAATTACTGATAATAAAATAGAAAATTATAACAATATACTGTAATGCAAGTTATGTGAACGTGATCTCTCTTAAAGCATCTTACTTTACTTTACAGTGGGTAATAAACTGCAGAAAGTGAAACCGCAAATAAGGGGAGGACTGTTGTAAATGAGCGTTTACTATAAGCCAAACACTGCTCTAATCGCTTTGCTGTGCTGCTAATTTGCCCTAAACTTCATAACAATCCTATTGAATAGGTGCTCTTATTATCCTCATTTCATAGATGAGTAGACTGAGGCATGGAGAGAGAAGCAACTTGTTCAAGGCCACACAGCTTGTATGTGGCAGTGTCAGTAGTAGAATCCAGGTTGTCTGGATCCAGAGGCTATGTGCCTAATACGTATGCTAAACCTCTCAAGTTGGTTTGTGGACACATTCAATAACCTATGGAAAAATTTTAGAGATACTGAGGGCAGCAGCTGAAGTGCTCTGGGCCTTCCCTGTAAATCTCAGCCCTATCAAGACTTAGGTAATAGTGGCAGCATCCCCACTTTGAACAGGCTAGTTACCATCTGGTCACCACCCATATATTATTGTTCCTGGTAAACCCAAATGTCATTGTGTGATAGGTCCTTTGCCCACTTTAACCTTCGAATCCTTATTGCATGCCTGGTAGGAAAGCCAGTCTTCCTTTTCATACCTCCAGAGATTTTAAGGGGCTTTACTCCCTCTGTGCCACTTCTGCTTCCATTTAGCTTCTGCGGTTATCTTGGTCCTCTCATCTTCTCCCATTTTGCACATCTTTCCTAAGCTGAGCAGACCCTCATGGGACAAAACTCAGTGTTTTCACTTCCCCCAAAGAGCCAGCAACCGAGATGATGCGTGGCAGCATGAAGCTTAGGGGATGAGGATCAGGGGGATAATGTTGCAGGATGACACTAACATTAACTTAAAGTGAACACCAAGTACCCAGTTTCTAGAAAATTTCCCTGCAGGAGTTCTAGCCACTGCCTAGATCTTACTATCATCATGTTGATCAGCTTCTTCTTGGTCTCTTTCCACCCAAGCTCCCCTCACCCCTCATACTTTCTGTTCATTCTTTTGCAGATCTTTCTTATATCCAAGGATCATTTAAATAATTATTTATTGTACATTTCTTATACAATGCAGAACACTGCAATGCAAGATCAATGCAGGTGCTCTTACTGTACTGTGTTTCACATTCTTTTCCTAGACATACACTAGGTGGATATGTTGGGGTTACTTTTCCTACCCAAAAAGTACCTTTCCAGGTATTTCATTTTCAAAAAAAAAGCTCTCCATGCTAGAGGAAATTATGCCCCATTTTCAACGCAGGGTGACTGCTGCAGTCAGTTTATAGTATTACTTTCCCTTTGTTACCTATATTGGAATTGGTTGTTTACACGTTCTTCTTTCCTGATGGATTGTAAGCACCTTAAGGGCATAAGTCCTGTCAGTCACTTCTTTTGATCTTTCTTTGCACTTAATGCATACCAAAGGCCCTGTCAACGTTGATTAATTGATAAAACCAAATTGAAATCAACTCTCCAAGATGGCTGATGGAGATGTAAACTAACATTTATTGATTCTCTACTATGTGCTATTTGTTACACTTAATACACATTGCCTTTATTTGATTTTCAAAATGAGCCGATAAGATAGATCTCTTACATATCAGATTAAACCCTTACATGTAAGAGGATTTCAGCTCACAGGCGTGGAGAGCTTCTCCAGGACCATAGGATTGTAACTGGGATCTGTAATAGGTATGTGAGTAAGAAATACAGGAGTCTCCTGGGTTACCTGCCACTAGGAAAATTACCAAAGAAGTCCCCTTTCAAGTCGATCAGCGTTCCCAGGTATCTTATCTGCCACGGTCTCCAGCCTTCTGCCTTGTGACAGCTGCCCTCTGTCTCCTGGTACTCCTACCCAATGTCATCTTCTGGTTCTGGCCACAGTACTGATGGCTGATTACATCTGTAGGCTCCATCAAGTTTGTGTAAACCCCAAGCTCCCAGGATACTGGGGTGATAGTTTTTTGGTTCTGTTTTTCCAGCCTAACCCTTGGTGACCAGGCTGTTATGAGTGGAACACTGGCCCTTTCCCCACTGATGTTACACTCCAAGATATGTCACAGACTCTAGTGAGAAGGCCTTCTTGGCAACTTTCTGATCACTCAGACAATGGTTATCCTCCAAATAGAACTCATAGTCTTGCTTCTCTCTCAAATGTAATGCTGATCTGTCCCTCCTCATCTCAGTGAAGGGGAACATTATCTGTCTGGTTATGCAAGCCAGAAGTCCCAAACTTACTTTTTACAGTGTCCTTCTTCTTACCTCACACAAGAATCCATCTCTAAAACCTGACAATTTTACCTCCTCAGTTCTCTCCTCTCAATACTTCTCCATGGTCTATCCTCACCTCTAGTCTGAAAAACCATAGTCTCTTGTCTGGATGACTTTGGTAGCTTCCTGCTTGGTTCCCCCAAATCCACTTGATATACTCAAAACAGTCCTCCATACTGCAGCATGAGAAATCTTTTTAGTCTATGGCCGTACAACCCTGGACGCGCCCGATCTTGTCTGATCTCGTGAAGCTAAGCAGGGTCAGGCCTGGTTAGTACTTGGATGGGAGAAATCTTTTTAAATGCACAGAGTTGATTAGTGCCCAAAACAGTTCAATGAATTTCCACTGCTCTTTGAATAAATAGAGTAGTTTAGAAGCTAGTTGAGTCAAGGACAGAGTAGGGACTAACAGGTGAGAAGAAAGGCAAGTGGGCAGATCAAAACCCCTGGCCAATGCCAGTTGCTTTGTGGGTGGATGAGTATCCTCCTGGCATGAAAATGGAGAACTGAATAGAGAAATTTGAATTCATATGTTTGTTTTTAGAACTGAAGGGTATTCTGTGATAGGTGTTCCTATTCCATAGGTGTTGCCTTGCCTGTGGCAATGGGGAGGACGTTAAGTGGTCCTTGATCTCACAATTTGTGATACTTCTTAATCTTAAAAACCTGTTTGTTAGGCTGGGCATGGTGGCTCATGCCTGTAATCCCAGGACTTTGGGAGGCCAAGGTGGGCAGATCACCTGAGGTCAGGAGTTCAAGGCCAGCCTGGCCAACACAGTGAAACCTCATCTCTACTAAAAATACAAAAATTAGCCCGGCATGGTGGCAGGTGCCTGTAATCCCAGCTACCCGGGAAGCTGAGGCAGGAGAATTGCATGAACCCGGGAGGCAGAGGTTGCAGTGAGCCGAGATTGTGCCACTGCACTACAACCTGGGTGACAAGAGCAAGACTATCTCAAACAACAACAACAACAACAACAACAATCTGTTTGTCATCTCAGTTTACTCATCTATTATTCATTCTATATGCTCCTTGTTTACTCCTACTCAGAGGAATGATAATAAGGGCTAATATTTACTAAACATGTACTACATACTCATCCTTTATATAGATTGCCCTATTTAATGCTCATAATAATTCCGCAGTTTGGTTCTTATTCAGCCCATTTTACAGAGGAGGAAAACAGGGACCAGAAACTCAGTAGCTTCTGTGGTGGTCATATTGTTACCAAGTGGAGGGAGTAACATCTAAACCCAAGTCTGTGGGACTCCAAGGTATGCAATATTTCTTCCATGCTAAATAGGCAGCTGATCTCTTCAGCCTCTAGTGTTATTTCTGCCTCTAGGTTATTCTTACCCTACAGCTACTTATCTCAAGGTGGAGCTCAGGTCCGGGCCCAGGTTTATTAGGCTTCATGCACTTGCCGCCTGGTGGTTAAGAATTCAGAGCCTGCAGCCAGACACACCTGAGATGCATCCTGTGTTAGCTAAGTAATCTTGGACAAGTAACTCAGCTTTTCTGAACCTATTTCCTCATAGAGTTGTGATGGGGATTAAATAAGAAAGTATATTTAAGAATTTAGCAGAGGGTCTGGCCTATAGCAGGTGTTCAATGAGTGGCTGCTAATGAAGTTATCTGTCCATTCAGTAAGCATTAATGGGAGACACACTGTGTGCTAGGTGTACTATCCACTCCCTGTATCGAGGTTATGCACCGTAATGAATTAAACTCTGCCCTTCCCTCCTTCCTAGTCTTTGCTGGAGCCTGTGCTGCATATGGAGTGGAGACCTTTCCTTCCCCCGAGACCTGCGGGGAGCTGCTGCTCGTATTTATCATTTAGGAAGCATCTGCTCTTTGGTGAAATATCACCCTCGTGAACAAACACAGTGCGGGTGTTTGACCTTTTTCGATGAGCGTTGGCTTCTTTGCTTACTGCGAGGAATGAAGCAGATTTGAGAAGGAGACATGCATCAAAGGACCTTTCAAAGGAGTCACCAGATGGGTGCCTGGGTGCTGACCCTGGGGCTGAGAGTAGCAGTCAAGAGGAATTTGAAGCTGCAAATTAATAAACCTGATCCTGTTATTCCGAGAGGCCAAGAAATCTCCTCAACATCTGCAGGTGCAAAATCTGAAAATGAAGTCAGCCTGGCAGATGCCAAGAATGCAAGGCAGGCATCAGCTGCTGTGGCCCTTGCTGTCTTGCTCTGGTCTCCCTCTCGTGCCCTCTGCAGCAGCAGGTGGCATCTGTCAGGCAGAACCCAGAAGGCACAGCTGGCCAGGCTCTCTCAGGTGAGCCTGCAGATGGCATCAATGAGCCCTCAGGTTTGCAGTGGCATCAAAGCAAAGTCTCTAAATCCTCCCAGGGCCTGTGACTGGGAGTGGTCTGGGCTGGAGGCTGGGATCACTGGGAGGGGCAAAAGCAATTTTGTAAACTAAAAATCCCTAGGCATCGCACTTGGACAGGAGAGCAAAATTGCAGTACTAATCTCACTGCAGAGGGGCTGTGCCACCTGGAGCAAAATGATCTGCCTCTCAGGGCCTTACCTTGTTCCTTTGCTCATGGGGCAGGCAATCTCTCCACCTGGGGGTCTTACAGGGCTCTACTTAGGAATAGAACATTCATGGAAACTGCTGTTCTAATGTAAGGGACTACTATGAATTGTCTTCATTCATAAGCATTTACTGTGTTCCAAGTTCTGGAGTTTGGGGGGGACACAGACATGAACTAAACAAAGTCATTGCCTTTGCAGAGCTTAGTATTTAGTGGGGTCAGGATCGGGGTAGAGGTGGGGAGAGGAGAGAGGCAGAGTAGGTGAGACAAAGATAAAGTCGCTGGCACAAAATAGGAGGCACATGTTTTTTACCACTGTCCATGTGAGATGATGCTGCAGTGGGTTTAGGACCTGCAGAAGAGGAAGGGTTGGAAATTGGGAACACGGAGAATGAGGCAGGCTTGGAGCAGGAAATTACTGCACATTTACAGCCAGTGGGATAGGCTCACACTCCTAGGTAGGAGAATAAATGAGGTTGTGGGATCTAAGATTTGAAAAGCAGCTTGTGGCTGAACCACGCACACCGTGGGTACTTTCTTCTGAAGACAATAAGGAGCCACTGAAGATTTTCAGGCTGTGCTTTGGAGCATTTAATATTGTAACATTTTATAAGCTGTGTTGGTGTTGGAAGGCACAGTGAGACTAGAGGCAGGAAGATTAGTTAAGTAGCTATTGCACTAGGGCAGAGGGCTAGAAATTAATATCTCAGAATCTACCAATTTCTGTGGTCACCTTCGTGACCTATCACCAGCCAGGGGTCTGCAAATGGATGGGCTGGAGATATGTCTGGAACATTATCGTGGAGGAAGTAAGGAGGCAACAAATAAGAGAGTGGAGACAGCATGAAATATTTTCAATACCAGAGCTGCTGAAAGGAGTCCGCCTCTCTCATTCCCTTGACCTCTCTTTTTATCTGCCTTATTTTCAGCTGGGATCTCAGATTCTGCAAATGCATCAAGAACAAACAAACACACGAAAATCAATGCAAACTAGACAAAGGCCTTTCTGGGCTGAAAAGTAAAGATGGCAGGAGGTCTCCATTAATCCCCTTTCCCACAGGATGGATGCACGGGTGGGAGGCAGGGTACAGTGAGCCATGGTGGAGCCAACTCAGTCCTCTGCCACTTAGTAGTTGGACAACCTTGATCGAATTCATTAATAACTCTGAGTCATCGTTTCCTTGTCTGAGAATGGGGTGGTCATCATCTCATGAGGTTGTGAGTGTTATGGTACCCTGAGAAAAATATTGCCCAATCAATGCTGGCTTCTCTTCCCTGTCACTTATGAACCTGATGACCAGTTGTTTGTTGTAGCTAAAATACTACAGTAAGAGTATCCTTTTTCTAGCCAGCTTTAACTCAAGATGGTGATTTTGGTTAGCTTACAATTCTCTTGACAGAGGTTGTCAGTAGTCATTTACACCTCAGTATGAACAAATTTTAATTTACAAGATGTCCAAGCTGGAGATGTCTGTACAGGCGACCAAGAACAACCCACTTGTTTTAGTACTGGGGACCCTTTAGTCTAGATAGGGGAGCAAAGTTTCTCAAAGTCTTAAAAAGAGTTAGAGAAAGAACCAGGATCAGAACTCGCATCTTCTGCCTGCTAATAAATTGCTACCTTTTCAATTATTCATGGTAAGAATTTATTTATTTTATTTATTATTTTGAAAGCAGGCAGATGCTAGAGCCTGAGATAGGAAGAAGATGGCTGGGAAGAGAAAAACTTAAAGTCAAGTATGCTATCACCATTTTTCAGGCTTTCTTGCATTTTGGGATCTGTGAAGACAGTATGTCCGATGTGATTGCAGGATTGAAGCCAGCATCTTCACTGGAAGAGCAAATGAGATGCTCTTGAGCCCATGGAACAGCTAGTTGAGAGGTGCAACATGGCAGATGCATGACCCTGGGCAAATTGCTTTATCACTCTGAGCCTCAGTGACTTCATCAGTAAAATAGGAACATTCTTATAATCCACACATCCAGGACTCATCAAGCAATGGTGAAGAGATCTTGACAGCTCCAAGACTTCACTGACAAGGCACTAGGACCTCAGCCCCAACAGAATCTTCCCCAACTTGGAGGAATCCTCAGATTGGGAGTGTCCTCTAGAGCCTCATAAATAGGCGTGTGTGTGTGTGTGTGTGTGTGTGTGTGTGTTGCCTCATAAATAAGCATATGTGTGTGTGCTTTGCTCTTGGACTCTGAGTCCCACCACTGTTCCTGCACTGAAACTCCAGTATCTGACCAGGGATGCTGGAGCCCAGCATCCCAAAAGCCACTGTCCATGTATACAAGGCAAGGATGCCCTCTTCCCAGTTCTTTACCTCACCATGTCACCTGAACCCCAGAACAATATTCCTTGTGCTCCACACTTCATCCAGTCCCTCAGGGAACAGCTCAGGTGGTGGCTGGGTCTGCTCGTCACCCCACTGGAGCCCCAATCTTTCCAAAGATGTGGTGGGTGCTGGACATCATGCTACCCTCTGCTGCCTTATTTTTCCCCACCCCCTTAAGTTCTGCCCACACAGAGTCCCTATTTTCCCAGACAATACTATGAGATCTCCAGTAGTATGGGAGTGCTGGAGAGTGTGGCTCAGGAGGCAGGCTGCTTATGTTTGAGATTCACCCATGTCTGCCACACACTAGCTTTGTGACATAACCTCTCTCTGACTCAGCTTCTTCATCTATAAAAAGGAGATGACAGTAATACCTGTCTGGTTCAGATTAAATGAGTGAATACAATCTAGCATGCAGTGGGTAGTCAATAAATGTGAGTGATTAATATATGTATAAATATACAAATATATGCATTCTGTAAAGAAGTGTGCATTTCACTCCTACCAGGAACCTCTGAATTTGGCTATGATTATTTGTTCAATGTCCTATATTCTGCCAAGTCTTGGGACAATATTACAATCTCTCATCAGTGGATGTATAATTAGTAGGCTGAAGGACTCTTCTTAGCACTGGGCAGTGAAGCACTTAGCTATTTCCCAATGGTTATGAGCTAGGCTCAGGAAGAGGGGTGCAATGTTCTGGCAGAGGAAAGTACAAGGATCATGTCTTAGGTTGACTTTCCTGGGAAGTAGATTCTGGGATAGGGATTAGCTTGCAGAATGTTTACTGGTCAATGCTCTTGGGAAGGAAAAAGGAGCAGGCAAAGGGAGAAGCTGAACTGTGTTGCAGGCCTAGTGAAAGCCTCAGCTGACCCACAGAGCACTCTAGATCTTGGTGGCCCTTTAGAGTTCTCCTGAGTTAGGGTGAGGCCAATAGGTCTTCCTTCCCACAGTCGTTGGATTCAGACTGTCCCTGGGAAGGTGCCATGACTTACGACAAGACAAGCCCTCTTCAGCAGAAGGCAGTTTTGGAAAGAATTGCCAGCTGAGTGCCATCTTCCACCAACATGTCCAGCAGCTGATGGAATAAGTCCTTCCTTCCTGAGGAGGGTGAGTGTGGCTCAGCGTGGCCCTCATCACAGACCAGGACAAAGAAATTACAATGGGGTCATATCTGGGGCCCTCTTACTAGCCATCTTTGCAAGCAGACTAGACTCATATTCCTCAGTAGGGCATATGCTTATCTTTATGATCGACTCTGGCCTCTTCATATCCTGCCACATCATTCCTTATTCCTTAGGCACTCAAGCTTTCACCTTCCAAGAACTTCTTTAATTCTATCATGTCCTTCCCTCCTTCTGTGCCATTGCATATGTTGCTCCCTCTTCCTGGAATACCCTTCTATCCCTTCTTTTCATTACCTGGGAAACATCCTCATTCTTCCAGATCCAGATCAAATATTACCTTTTCTTGTGTTCCATCCCATTTTGTATGGATCTTTAACATTCATTTATTCAATTATTTAACATATATTTGTTATGTGTCTAGAATGTGCCAGGCTCTGAGCTACCACTTCCCATGGTCCTGCTAGTAAAGGCAAGGGCCATGTTTGATTCATCTTTGTGCTTGTGAACATCTAGTCTAATGGCTATCACAGAATAGGTGCTTTTAAATTCTTGTCTAATAAAAGAAACTCAGTGGATTCAGAGTTAGGTAAGATGAACCCCCAGTGTCCTTTCCAGCTAGAATCATTGTGGATTTGCAATTCTTAGACTGATAGGGGATACGGAGATCATGCTTCATGTGACATTATTGAGCACCTCCCAAGTTCCAGCCACTCTGCAAAGCCCTGGAGATGCAGTGATGTCCCTGATCTCAGAGAGTTTAGATTTTATGGGACACAGACATGTTCATGCATAGAGTATCACCTGAATACCAGATGGGATGTGCTCAGTGTCTAAGGAGAGGGACAGAGAGAATGCCTGTGATTTGGGGGAAGGGCAAGGCCATATCCTCCTGGTGAAGGAGGAATCAGAGAAGGTCCCATGGATGAGAGGTAAGTGAGCTGACGCTTGAAGCATGGGCAGGATGTGGAGATGGAGGCATAAAGTCCCCGGGATCGGTTGTGGGAAGGGGAAATAATCTACTTTGGTAACAATAACATTTAAATGCATTTTTGCCTTTCACATAAAACTGATCTTTGCCTTTGATATCATCTGGCAACATCCCTTGAAATATATTTTCATGGCGTATGGTTTTGGGAGGCCATTAATATGTGATATTCTTCAAAAAATAAAAAGTTCTATGGGCAAGTAGGACTTTGGGCTAAAAAAAGTTAAGCAAGTCTCTCCACTGCAGGCCTTTTCATAGCCTTTAATGTCGCTGATGGGGAGACAGGGCAGGGAGCATTCCCTAAACTTATGGACATCACAATCATTTCGTTCTGAGCTTAATGTTTCTGAAAGTGTGTTCCAGGGAGCAATCTGGCCTCCTTTTCTGCAGTGTCAGCTGGGGGCTGCTTAGAATCAGGGAGAAGGCCATGAAGGCCATGTGTAGGGACAAAGGCACAGGCTCCAGGTCTTATTCTCCCAGGCTGACACTGTAAGGAGGGTGAAGGAACTCGACATTTGAATTCCTGCTTTGTGCTTGGTGCCATGTCTCTTGCAGATGATGGTGTGTCACCTGACTCCCTGATGCAGATATTCTGATTTCTGTTTCATGGAATACAAGAACAAGAGAGGCAAACGGACTTTCCCAAGGTCACACAGGTTGGAAACAGCAGGCTTGCGGTTTGGACCAGGCCCGTATACCTCTGGTGTCCATGCTTTGGCCTATAGTGTATATCCATGTGACAACTCAAGGTTTCTTCTGACAAAAGCTTCCAAGACCTTTGAAGCAAAACTTTGCTGAGCTCTCTGTATGGCCCCAGGCTCCTAATTACTTTCTTTCCCCACTGATGGGAGCCCAGCTTCCAAGGGTCTCCTTTAGTTTAGCTTTCAAGACCTTTCCAATCCCATGGACTCAGAATGACTGTGCAGGACAAAGGAATTTGTACCCCAAACTGCCCTTGATTCCGTCTGTCCCTCCATCATGCCTCATCCCCCACCACCAAGGAGGAGAAATGCCTTCGTTACAGAAGGGCCATCCCAGCCTCACCTTATTACCCATGCCTAGGGTGGAGGGTTCCTATTTTGGGGGAAGGGAGGGCAGACACACTAAATTACCAGGTGGATTAAAGCTCCTTTTGACTGGAAACAGAGTTTTTTTTTTTTTTTTTTTTTTTTCAAATGTCCTTCCTTGATTTTTGCACTGTCAGAGGCTGTTTTTACATTTTATGTTTTCTGGTCTTTTAGCATTCTGCCTGATTTGCTCTCACACTTTACTGGGCAATTTTCAAACATTACACCTCAGTCGTGCCAGACTTTGGGGGTTGGGGAGGTCAAGCCTTCCAAGCTGTGATGGATGTAGAATTGAAGGAATGGGTGCCAGGGCTAAGGACAACTTGGGAACTGCACAACCCCACCTGCTTCAAGAAGCCTTTTCTGATTGCATCCAAAGCTGGAATTCAGCTCTCTCTGCTCTGCAACCTATAGAACTCCTCTCAGGGAGGCAGTTTGGTTCAGTGGTTAGGTTCATGACTCCATAGCCTCACTGCAGGCCACTTACTTGCTGTGAGACCTTGGCCAAGGCACTTAACCCCTCTGTGCTTTCATTCCTTTATCCTGTAATGAGAGAAGTAAGTTTATTGACATTAATATTAGGGTTGCTGTGAGCAGTGAGTTGTTACATGTAAAGCACCAAAAACGTGCTCAGCACATAGTAAGTGCTCAGTAAATGTCAGTTAACACAATCCTAACAGCTTCCATTTATTGAGCACTTGCTATGTGTTTTATGGATCTCAACTTAATTCCTGTAGATACTGAGTCTTGGTGTTGACCTCATTTGACAGATGAGGAAAGTGAGTCTCAAGGAAGTTGAATGACTTCCCTGACATCGCACAGCAGGGCAGAGAGGACCTGGAACTGAACATCGTTCTGTTGAACTTCGGTGTCCAAGCACCTTGCACTTCCTAGTTTGTATTAAAGATATTTGAGTAAATGCTTTCTGTCCCCTATGAGAGCAGAATCCTATGCCAGTTCACACTGGTAACCCCCATAGCATGTAGCACAGAGCATTGCTCTATAGATATTTATAGAGTAAGTGAATGATCTCAGGGAAAAAATGAAGATCGCATATATTGAGTCCCTACTGTGTGCTAGACACATTGCCAGGCATCACTTTAAAGTCTCACAGGCAGGTATTATCTTTGTTTTACAGCTGAGAAAGCACCAGAGGACTTTCTTAGTTCCAAAGTTAAGAAAGGAGATTTGCTGCCAGATGACCTTTCTAATGGCCTTTGCAAAGATACACTTAGAATAAAATGGAATGTTAATGCTGAAAGGAACTGCAGAGAGGCAAAGCTAATGCACTTCACCACCACTGTCTAGCGGAAGGCAGTGCAATGGTAAGAATAGAGGCATGGGAATTGAACAAAACTTTTCCCTGCCTTGGCTCTAACACTTTCTAGAGATATGACACTGAGCTAGCTCCTTGACAGCTTTGAGCCGGCATAGAAAGCTCTGGGATGAGAGTGCTCTGAGAAGCCATAGCCAGTGAAACGGCCTACGGATGGGAGAACCTGGTACTGGAAAGACAGACAGGTCAGGGAGGCTGCAATGGGAGAAACACCGTGTGAGTGGAAAGAGTGAGATTGCGCAGGGGCGTGGGCCAGGTTGTTTGGGACCCTGTGGACCTCAGCAAGGCATGCAGATTTCATTCAGGATGCTACAGTTAAGCCATTCAAGAGTTCTAAGGCAAGTTAGGAAGTTGTGATAATTTTTCAGGTAAGGGCTGGTTGTGGCTTAGAAAAGAGAAATAATGACAAATGGTTGGATTCAGCTTATATGGTGGGGATAGAGCCAAGAAAATTACTTGGGTTGGATATGGAATCTAAGGGCAAGAAAACAATTTAAGACGACTTCTAGGTGTTGGGCTTGGGCAATTGAATGGGTAGTGCTACCTTTATTAGTATGGGAACAACTTGGGGTGGCAGGAGAGTGTAGGAATCGAGTTCTGAATTGAGCATGTTACATTTTAGATGCCTATTAGATACCCAATTGGAGAGGCTGGAAGGGCAGTGAATTAGGAAAACGTCCTGGGATGTACATGAGAGTCATTGCATATACAAAGATCAGGTGAAGATATGGGAGTGGTGGAGATTCCAGAGAGTGGCGCTCACAAAGAGGGTGGGGAAGAATCCTAGGGCCAGGCAGCATTCTGAGGTTGGGCCAAGTGTGGGAGCCAGCAAAGGAGGCCAGGGAGGTGAGAGGAACACAGTGAGGGTGAGGTGCCAAGGATTTCTGGAGAAGAAAATATCTCAAGCAATGGGAGTAAACTTCCAAAATAACAAGAGGAAGACAGAGAACTCACTACTGGTTTGGCTGGAGGTGGGCCAGAGATGACTTTGATAAGAGTCATCTCAATGGAGTGGTGGGGGTATAAGCCTGATTGGAGTGGGGCGAAATTAGAGAGGGAGGTGACAAAGTGGGCATAACAACGATAGTGTGGTTTTCCATGTAACTTGCTGAGAAATGGGATAATAGCAGGAAGTGGCTATGGAGTCATAGGATTTTATGAAGCTAGGTGGTATTATGACACATGTATGCCATCGTAGGAAGAATGAATCCATATTCAGTAAAAACAATTACCACCCAGTGCACAAAACAGTAAGCGCTTGAAAATGAGGGTTATTATTATCATTAAACATATCTTGATTAAGCATCATTGTGCTCTGGAAGTTGCCATTGTGGTAATCATTAGTGCTGCTCACCAATATTTGGAAGTCTGCACTTTTTGGCTCCCTGGTGCAGTCATGAGACTAGCCAAAAGAGTTGTGCATGGAAGCGATGTGTGACATGCTCCCACTGGAACATTTTATTGCCAGCATGTGATCCTCCAGAACTCTGCTCTCCTGGTGTGTGGTCATGGAAGCACACATCAAAGCAGAACTTTCATCAGCTTGGGCTACAACGAGCAGTCTCCTGAGGACAGAGCCATGTACTATGAATGAGACATAAACCCAAAACTGTGAAAAAGTAAATTTATGTTGCTTAAGACACTCAGCCTATGGTACTTTGTCATGGCAGCTATAGCAAACTAAGGCACACAGCCTCTGCTGTCTTTCTAAGTTAAATCCAGGAGCTATCTGGAGCTAAGACCTTCAATAGGAAGCACTCTCAGAGCCGACCCAGAAAAGGCTTCAAGGTCTCTGGCATGGGGAGGAGAAGGAGCCTTAGATCTTTACGGCAACTGAAAGAATGCTGATGTTTCACCTTCACAGGCTGTTTAGAACCTACCCTCATGTTCTTAGGGGTTGCCACCAAAACTATGGTGGTGGTAAGTCAGACATTGTCATGCCCAGTCTAGTCTGGCAGCGCATGGCAAGCATTTGAAATTCACCCTCTTTCTCTCTGGAATTCTGAGGGAAGTTAGTACAAAGATCAATAGGCAAATGAGAAGTCAAGTTTGACTTTTTATGAAGTGAAGTGATTCCCCATAACCTGGTGAAAAGTACTGGTAAAAACTGAAGAATGTGGAAGAGGTCCTCATACAGGAGGCTTGAGGAAGGTTTCCCCCAATTGCCCTGGATCGCTATTTCTGTTATACCTCATTATCTGCATCCAGAAAATTTGATGACTGGGGTCACGGTTAGGGAAGAAAGACCAGTTGGAAGCGTAAGACACATGAGCACATTTCCCCTAAAGTGTGGATGTGCTGAGTTGGTCCAACTGCCTAGCCCTTACCTGGGGCAGTAACCCTGGCGAGCTGCCAACATGGAAGAAAAGGCCACAGTAAGGAGATAACTGGGGATTGAGTGCTTTCCAGAGCCTTGGTGCTCTCAGCAGTTCACGAAGCAGGAAGTAAGATTAAATAGGAATCAGGCCTCCTGCCTGTGAATGCAAGTGAAATATTGGAGAAGAGGGCAGGTCTTTCACATGCTGGGACCCACACCAGTCATTAGGTGAAACATGGTCCAGAACTTCAGGTCCTACCACCCAGATGAATGCGTCAGTCCTCCTTTGGGTTGAGTTAGCAAAGGGTGGCAGGGAGCCTATTCATGCTCCTTCATTGCTGGCCATGGCTGAAGTCCTGTCCATGACATAACTGACCTGTCAAGGTTACAGAGAGAATGTGACATCCCCCTTTCTGAGCAAGTTTATTCAGAAATAAGATCCACTCTCCTTCTGACCCCCCCTTTTCTATCTCTATTGCCATTAACTTCCATGCCCCAGTCCAAAATGGTAGTGGGAAGATGGGCCCTGGGCTGTGAGGGCTGGTTAGGTAACTGCTCCACTTACATGTTTTGCTCCCACCTCAAGGCCTGGATGAGAGAGGTGTGAAATCTAGCAGTGCATTTCAAGCCCACATGATTCAAAATATGTTTCCTATTTTAAATTGGGTTTATTTATATATTCAACAGTTACTTTTTATAAATAGAATAGCAATGAAAATCTTCTTCTCTTTTTATATCTTCACAGATTCCTTAAAGTTATGGCCCTGGATTCTCCCATTTCAACTGCATTGCTCTGGCCGATGGGTCAGATGGGGCAGTGTATCTGCCTTTCCCTAGACCTGTGACACAGTTGCTAGTTATACATTCAGCCCATGGAGATCATGTTGGCTTTGAGAAATTTATCTTGTGAAAAGTCTGACCAAGTTTATATTCTTTGAACTTGAGAAGGTGAGGAGTGAGTACTTGGATCGGATGAGCATTCTACTCACTCATGGTTAGTGCAATGTCCCATTCAATGTCAATTGCAGTATCACTGCCAAAGTCTCTCAGGGAGGCCGAGTGTGGTAACTCACACCTGTAATCCCAACATTTTGGGAGGCTGAGACAGGCAGATCACTTGAGCCTAGGAGCTCATGACCAGCCTGGCCAACATGCTGAATCCCCGTCACTACTAAACATACAAAAATTAGCTGGGCATGGTGGTGTGCTCCTGTAATCCTCAGCCATTTGGGAGGCTGATGCAGGAGAATCGCTTGAACCCAGGAGGTGGAGGTTGCAGTGAGCCAAGATCGCGCCACTGCACTCCAGCCTGGGAGGCAGAGTGAGACTCTGTTTAAAAAAAAAAAAAAATTCTCTCAGGGAATTTCATGTGCTGAGCTCCCACAGGGTCTAACGTCACCAAGGCAGGCCACATCCAGACTCCATGGGCCTTACATTCTGTGTGTCATGGATCTACCCAGGAATGTGGATGCAGCCATTCAATGTCATCAAAGTCAAAGTTATTCTACCCTACCCTGTTACTGTGAAAGAACTTGAAACACAATAAGAGCATTTGACTTGGTGCATATCACAGATTTATTCAACAAGTCTGAACTCTGTGCCAGGAGAGCAGTACAGTGTGGAACTAGAGTTGAGGCTTTGGAATCAGTCCTGTGTTTGGACACTGGACTCGCCACAAATGGGTTGAGTAAACATTGGCAAGCTGTTTTACCTCTTTGAACTCCAGTTTGCTCATCTCTGAAGGGGGACACAAAAATGCTAACTTTGCTGCATTGTTTCTAATATGAAATAAGGAAGTATAAGTAGGGTGGCTTGTGCTCAATAAATGTTGGCCTTGTCTCCTTGTTCTTCCATCAGCACCATGCTGGGAAGTGCATTAGAACAACTATCTTGAAGGAGCTCACAGTGTGGATGTAAGCTGTGGGAGGTCAGGTACAAGTTTTCTCTAGTTCTCTGTTGTATCCTTAGGTCTCAGCACTATGTGTGTCCCATAGCCCACACTTGACAAGTATTTGTTGCTTACCAACTCAATATACATGCATTTAAGGAACATAAATCTGAGGCAGAAGAACATGATCCACCTCTTGGGAGTAGTCAGGGCAGCAAATGGCAGTGACTGCATTCGTACTGGAGTTTTGATGATGACCATCATCTAGGAAGAGGGAACAGCATTACAAAGGCACAGATGGCAAGGAACAGCACACTGAGAGATATTGTTGGGGCATACAGTACAAGGTGACAGAGAAGGGGTGATGAGAGATGAGGCTAGAGCAGTAGGCAGGGGCCAGGGCATGGAGGGCTTTGAACTTGACTCTGTGCATTTCAAGCCCACATGATTGAAATCATTCAATGGTTCTGTGGAAACTATTGAAGGGCTTTGTTCAGAGGTGTATCATGGTCAGACTTGCATTTTGGAAAGATCACCTGGGATGAATGGGTAGACACAAAAGTAGAGGCAAGGAATCCAGTTAGGAGACTGTTGCCATGAGCCTGGAAGGCAGTAACCATTAAGATCGTGACGATGGGAGTGCAAGGAAGGGAAGATCTAAGGATAGTTGAAGCTGCACAGACTATAGGACTCAGTTGTCACTTGGTGATTGGTGCAAGTCCTAGGGCCTACCACCTGCTTGGAAACAAAGGGTAACCTTTGGATTCTACCCCACTCAGTGGGATGGGAGGCCTCTTGCATTTCCTAATGAGGGCTGGGGCAACGCACTGTCCTGCTGGCAGTTCCTTCCCAGAGGTGTCTGTTAAGGGCAGAGGAATCGCTGTGCATCTCTTTATTCACCAGGGCTGTCAATCCGGTAAACAAAGGTGTTATCAAACTGCCTTATTGAGAAGTAGTTTAAATTAACCTTGACAGGTAGATTAATAAATAATAAGGCCTGAATGGCTTATAAAGAAGTCAATTACACTATAAATTTTAGAAGAGCACGTGCTCAGCTCCAACGTAGTGAAGCTGTGGCATTCTTGAGCCAAATGTGCCCAAACTCAATTCCAGGCAATTTTATTTTTGGGGAGATTAGACAGGATGCATTCCATGGTGCAGACTACTGTACATTCTGGAATGGCTAAGGGATATTTAGTGGGTGAGCATGATTTGTAGAAAACAAGATAATTTACTCTCATTCACCTACCTGTAATGTGTAGCACGTGATTCCGGCATGTCTCTCTTTGCATAATAACTCTGCTTTGCCTAGGCTGGAAGGAACCCAAGGGTCATGTGACCTAGTAATTCTCAAACCTTCCAGACTAATATTTTGTGATGCTACTTTTATTATCCTGAAATGGGATTCATAAATTATATAACCCACCTAGACATCTCATTTTAAAAATCTATATAATGCCCAAACTGCAAAGTCAATGAAAAATAAAAAGCAAAGTAATTTATAATAAAATAATATGTATTTTGATAAGTGAATGAGTGGATGTGACTAGACTGGAACACATAATAGCAGACAGATGATTGCTTGATAGTTACTGAAATGGATGTGTAGAATTGGCCACTCAAATACACAAACAGCGTGGCCTTTCGTGTTGTGATTTTCTGAAACAGTAGCTATCTGAACAAACAAAGCACAATTTCTTGATTTGCATGATACCGGCATCCAGGAAAATTCAGTGTATATGCATGTATATTACAATCATGCAAAAATGCTTTCTTTGTGAAATGGAACTAGGATCTAGACCCAGATAATTACAACGTAGATTTTTCATTTGTATGTCTGGTGAAACATCTCAAAATTGAGTGGGGTGTGGGCGAGTTCTTCATTGGCTTGGTCTTTTCTTTTGCGGCAGGCTGTCTAGCATCCAAATGCCAGTGGAATCCCTTCTATCTGCTATGACAACCAAAACTGCCCTGGAACTATCCAAATCATTCTTTAGAGGTAGAGTTGCCCACACTGAGATCAATAGTTCTTATTTAACCTCCTCATGGTTTGGATGGAGATATAGAAAGCCAAGAAGGGGAGGAACTTGTTTCTGGTAGAGGGAGGTTGGAACCCAGGTCTCATGTCTGCCAGCTCAGTGCTGTCCTACTGGCCTGACTCTCTCCTGCAAAGTTAGTCCTCCTGTAAATATCTTCAAAACCCGGTATATAGAGAGATCCTTTTGTTCAACGGAGGTTCAGCCCTTAACCTGGTCATTGTGAATTCTGGGCTTCTGTACTGTGTGTATATTCTTAAAGTGAGATTCATCTGCATTTTAACATATTACTTTTTTTTTTCCTATTGTCTAATAATTCTCAGCAAAGGTATATAAAGGACTGAGGATAACACTATGCCTTGTGATCTACAGGGCATTGAAAACAGTTTCTGCATCAACATTTCTTCCCAGCAACTGACTAGGATGCCTAAAATTTCCCCACACCTTCAAGTAAAACCATTTAAAAGTTCCTTTAAAATGCAGACCCTTTTGATTTATTCACATGAGTTCTTCAGCAGACCTCTTAGGTCCTCAGTTGCTTTATCTGTATAATAGGGATAACACACCTACTTTATAACTGTTATGAAGATTAAATGTGATTAATGAATAAAATTAAAACACTTGTGATATACTAAGTGGCAAAACCTTGTTTATCTTCCCACTTCTTCACAAAGAGGTCTGGTAGGTATAAGGCATACATACTGCCACCCTCTCCCACAAATCTCAAGGCAGACATCAATTTATTTCAGCAACCTTACGCATGGACACCAACATGGCCTTGGGTAACTTCTCGGATTAGAACTCCAGGCAGCCAAGACTAATTGGAATCAGCACAGGAATTGAAAGCTTTCTTTATCTTTGCTTTAGCTAATTGCTGGACATTAACTCCCTTTATGTTAATGAGAGATGAGACAATCCCTCAACTACCAGAGCCTGGAAGGATGGAGAAAGTTCTACGGAGAGGCAGAAGATGAGAAAGGAAGAAGGGAAGGTACCTGAGCATGTCCAAGAGTAGGGCACTGAGCTGTTGGCACACAGCATAAGCCCCGCCTTCAGAAGTTAATAAGCCACATGCTACGAACCTAGCATGTGCCTATCACACATGGGTGCTTAATATCCAATGGTTCTCCTCCTGCTTGTTCACTTCCCTCACTGTTTGTTCAGGTCTCTGAACTAAGGCACCTTGCTGCCATATTACCCATAGAGTTCAACCCAACTTTAATGATAATTAAGAATCACTGGCTGGGTGCCGTGGGTCACACCTGTAATCTCAGCACTTTGGGGGACTGAGGAGGACGAATCACGAGGTCAGGAAATCGAGACCATCCTGCAACATGGTGAAACCCCGTCTCTACTAAAAATACAAAAAATTAGATGGGCGTGGTGGCATGTGCCTGTAATCCCAGCTACTCGGGAGGCTGAGCCACGAGAATCACTTGAACTAGGGAATCGGAGGTTTCAGTGAGCCGAGATTGCACCACTGCACTCCAACCTGGCAACAGAGTGAGACTCCATCTAAAAAAATAATAATATAAAAATCATTAACATTTATCAAGCATTTATCACATATCAGAAATCCTCCTTAGTACTTTCTATAGATTGTGTTAATTTAGCCTCCCAATACCCTCACGAGGTGGGTACTATGATACTTCCCATTTTACAGATAAGTAACAAAGGGCCTAGAAAAGTTAAGTTGTGCTCCAGCTAGCAAGTGGTGGAGCTGGGATCTGAACCTAGGCTTCTGCTGTTGAGGACAGCAGCATCATGATGCCTTCCTGCACCACTGTGAGCCTGGCCCTGTGATAGGTGATAGGAGGCGAAGGGCACAGTCCTTGACATCAAGGGGCGTTTTATTCTGGCAGTAGAGGCTGGTGGTGAGCCATCCTTGGAAGGTTTCTGGGGGTGACTGGTCAGAAGAGGAGGAGCTGTGGTCAAGCAGGTGAGGTGTTGGAGACTGAGATCCGGGTGTCAATGTTAAAAGTTTGAATTTGTACTCTATTGAGGCGAGGGGCAGCCCAGGGTTATAAGAACTGAAGACACTAGAAATACTGCATTCTCTATTTCTAAAAGCCAAAGACTGGGTGATTCTAAGACTCCACCCTCCATAGCTTAGAGAGTTAATTTTTCTATAATTTCATAATTCTTACGTGCTAGAATTAAAAGATTTTATGATCTCACATTTCATTTTATTATAGGATCCACCCACAGAGCCATAAGCAGGCTTCCCTGCATCCCCTTTGGTTGTTTGGGAATCACTGCGGCTTTCCTTGCCTTCTGGCTGTTGCTGCTGTTGCCCTCTAGATGGCGCCCAACCCTCTGAGCAATAGTGCAGGTTACCGGCCTGGAAACTGCACAGCTAGAGAGCTTCCAGGGCCAAATCTGCAGTTTGGTTGCTTTCTCCTGCACTCAAGGTGGGAGTCTTAAAAGCACGGGGAGAATACGTCTACTCAGCAGGAAGCAATTTGGGATGACACAAGCATTCATAGGAAGTATGGAGAGGCTTGGTAAGTGTCATGCCAAACAAGCACCCTGAAAGAGGGTTGTCATCACTGCTTTGCAAATGAGGAAACTGAGGCACAGAGCAGTGAGGTAACTTGGTTCAGGCCCCAGAGTTAGTAAATGGTAGAGCAGGTCTCAAGCCCACCTCTCTCCTAGTCTGACTTTTCACTGCAGAGGCGCCTCCTGAAGGACACTAGGAAGGGAATGGGGAACGTAACAGGGCCCCTGGCAGCCAGTGCTGTGGTGCGGAGGTCCCATGGGTCCTAAGTGCTCAGGGGAGGCAGGTCCCCTGTGGCCCCAGCTCACCAAAGGGGCTCACCAGGACCAGTGCAACTTCTTCCCCAGTGGTCTCCCTGCCTTCTGGCAGTTCTTTCTCTTCACTATTTGGTGACCTCTTTGTGATGCAAATCTGACCACATCACTCATTCCTCAGAATCCTTCAGCAGCTTCCTATTGCCTATGCATTTCAAAATCTCTGTCTTGAAATTTAAGCTTGTATGGTCGTGGACCTCCCCCTCCCCCCATATCTGCAACCTCTTTTCGTGTACTTCATCTACTCTTCAACCATGATCAGCTTTTGTCTTTGTATTAGTTTCTGATTGTCACTAACAAATTGCTGCAAACTTAGTGTCTTAAAACACAAATTTATTTCTTATAACACAAATTATTACCTTACAGTTTTGAAGGTCAGAAGTCTGAAACGAGTCTCACTGGACTGAAGTCACGGTGCCAGCAGGGCTGTATTCCTTTCTGGAGGCTATGGGGAAAACCTGCTTTCTCACCTTATTTAAAGCTTTTGGAGGCCACCCGCATTCCTCTACTCATGGCCTTGTTCTTCCTTCTGCAAAACCAGCAGTGGCCGTTGGAGTCTCGTACATTGCATCACTCTGCCTCTCCTACCTCCCTCCTTTGCTTTAAGGCCCCTTGTGATTATATATTAGACCCACCTGACTAATTGAGGCTATTCTGCCTATTTCAGGGCCAGCTGATTGCCAACTCTGGTTCCATCTGCAACCTTAATCCCCTCTTCCCATGGAAGGCAATGTATTCGCAGCTTCTGGTGATTAAGACTTGGACATCTCTAGGGGGACATTATTATGCCTAGCACCTGTTCCATGTTCTCTTTGGCCTCCATACTTTTGCCTAAAATGCCATTTCCCCCTTCCACAACTGGAAAACTCCTATTCTTTCTTAAGGATTTAGCTCCAATGTTGCCTCCCTTGTGAATTCTTTTCTGAGCTGTTAGATGCTCCTCCCTCTTTTGAGTTCCTGCGTTACCTTGTGTGTGCATGTGCATGTGTGCGTGCGTGTGTATAACACTTCTCAGACTGTAATTTTACTGTTTGTTTTCTTGATCATGAACTCCTGACAAGAGTAACCTGATTTACTCAGCTCTGTTTACTCAGTGCCTGTTTACTGCCTGATACAGTGTTTGTGTTCAAGAAAAGTTTATTGAGTAGGAGAATGAATATATTGAAAGCTAGAAGTTGGGAAGCTTCCTATATTTTAATTTAATTTTTCAATTTTAATTACGAATTTTGGACATCCCCTTTCTGGGACTCAGTTCTCCCACCCTGTAGAGTTAATGTCAGGAATTAGAGGAATGTGGTCTCAGTTATGATTAGGCACAGCTGAGATGGTTTATACAGTAGCTTAAATGGGGGGGGGGGAAGCTTATTTCTTGTTCACATGAAAGTCCAGGGCTGCTAGGGGCTGGACTCTTTGCCCATGAAGAAAACCAGGAAGAGCAATTCTAAAGAGATGTCCAATAACAAAGCATCATTCTCCTAGCATTAAAGTCATCAGCCTGGTAGCTGAGATCTTTCCAAGTTTCCAGATCTTTTACCTGAGGTGGTGTAGAGGCAAGGGATGATTAGATTGACAACTAAGAATCTCAACCCTTATCTGCCAATCAAGTGGTGTTCATACCATTGGTCATGTGATAGCACCCAGCTCTTTCCAGTTCATCCCTCCACCATCTCTATGATGTGTCCTTTGACTTCAAGGTCCAAGGAGAAACTTTGGTCATCATATCCATGTTTGTCACAGAATGATGGAGGAAGGCAGGAAGGAAAGGGCAAAGGATATCAAACAAACAACTGCATCTTCAGAGAGGTTTGCAAAAGTTTCCACTCAACACCATTCACTAGAATTAAGTTACGTGGTCACGTCTAGCTGCAAGGGAAGCTGGAGAATGTACCCCCTGTTCTGGGTATCTAGATTCTATTGTTACAAACCAAGGGAAGCATGGATATTAGGGAGCCTTCTAGCAGCCTCTGCCATAAGCTGTAATTTTCCAAGGATTAAGAAGGTCAAGAGGGCATGTATCATGACCCATCCTAAAGAAGTTTAGTAGTAACAGGAATGCAGTGAATCTGGAGGAAGGCAAAGGCCTTTACCTTAAGGCTGGGTGACTTTGATTGGACAGCTATTTCCATATCTACCTTTCTTCCATCCTCTCCATTTTAGCTAATTGATCTGGGATACAGCACTTGTGTTAAACAACTGAGTTTACAGATTTTGGAGCTAGTTACACCCTGTAAATTGAGTCACTTTACACTCTGGCTTGTCTGGGACCATCCTGGTTTATGCCTGTTGTCCTGTGTAATGATCCAGAATGCTTCTCCCCCTCTCGGAAGTGTCCCAGTTTGAATGAAAAATTATATAGTCACTTGCCTATAAACAGTGTAGCATACTGGAAGAGAAGGGGAATAGTGATTTATATTTGACTCCCAGGAATATGAAATCTGGAATTCAGGATTTTTTTTTTTTAAGGTTTGGGCCAGTGGAAAAGTAGAGGATATGGAGTCAAGATATAAGATATTGGGAATATCAGTCCTCACAGGCTGAAGAGCCTCATGAGTAATAGCATCCAATGACTTTTAGAAATATAAACATATCTATAAGGTTCTATCCACCTGTCTCAAAGACTCTTCTTCAGTATAGCTTTTTATGATCATTCAGTCAAAAGTGGCCTCCCCCACCTCCGTTCCTTCTTGTCCTCTCACCTGGTTTTGCTTAATATGTAACACTTTTCAATATTTGAACTTACTTTGTTTCTTCATCAGATTACGAGTTTATTTTGTGTTTCTTCCCATAGCTTCTGCCACTAAAATCTAAACTTCCTATGATCACAGGACTTGTCTCACCTTCACTTTTGTGTCCTACTGTGTAGGACGTTTTATATTAATACATGAGTAACCTATGGGTGGATGGTTGGATGAATGTGGATGGTTAAGATAGATTTTTGGGAGGTGGAAAGGTGAAAAAATCAGGAAGAGATTGGAAAGGTGGAAGGTGGCAGGTGGAAAAATCAGGAAGAGATTTAGAAGTCACTCAAAATCAGGAAGAGATTTAGAAGTCACTAAAATTTATACTTATACAATGTTAGCGTAAACTTTTTCTGCAGTGGGCTGGGATGAGCCTTGGTGCAATCGCTAAGACATGGGATAGACCACATTGGCAACAAAATCCACAAAGGCTTTGCCAATCAGAAGGGCCAGAGCTTCATGGGGAGGTGGACTCTGGTGGTTGTAACATGTGTCAGTCGTTTTCTGCTCTGCCAATACTATTGCATTAGTTTCCTGAGGCTGCTATAATAAAATAAAACTGGGTGACTCAAAACAGCAGAAATTAATTCTTATAGTTCTGAAGCTTGGAAGTCCAAAATCAAGGTGTCTGTAGGGCCATGCTCCTCCTGAGAGCTCTAGGGGACAATCTTTCCTTGCCTCTTTCTAGCTTTGGTGATTGCTGGCAATACTTGGTGTTCCTTGGTTTAAAACATGTCACTGTAATCTCTGCCTCCATCATCATACAGCATCTTTCTATGCATATCTCTGTGACCAAAGTTTCCTCTTTTTATAAGGACATCAGTCACTGGAGTAGGGTCTACCCTACTGCAGTATAACCTCATCTTAGCTTGATTGCATTTGCAAAAATCCTATTTCCAAATAAGATCACATTCACAAATATCAGGGGTTAGGACTTCAACATATATTTTTTGGGAATGCAATTCAACCCACAACAGCTATGGCACTGGTGGGATTAAAGAGGTGTGCATCTTCCTTCTTTTCCTTGCTCATCCCCATCCTAGTAAAGGGATCCTAAGCATTTTCAAAATCAGGCTCAATCCATTTGGCCCTGAGCAAGTGCACAGACTTTTCATTTTCTCACAAGCCCACTCTCTAGGTTATCAATAAAAAGTAATCCTATGCTGCAAACTCTTTGTCCGTGAGAGAAACCAGGAAGAGCAATTCCAAAGAGATGTCCAATAACAAAGTATCCTCCTAGCATTGAAGTCATCAGTCTGGTAGCTAAGATTCCTCTTAAGTTTCCAGGTCTTTTACCTGAGGTGGTGTGGAGGCAGGGGGATGTTTGACCTCTAAGAATCTCAGCCTTGCCTGGCGCAGTGGCTCATGCCTGTAATCCCAGCACTTTGGGAGGCTGAGGCAGGCAGATCATGAGGTCAGGAGTTCAAGACCAGCCTGGCCAACATGGTGAAACCCTGTCTCTACTAAAAATAAATTAAAAAAAAAATTAGCTGGGTATGGTGGCGTGTGCCTGTAATCCCAGCTACTTGGGAGGCAGAGGAAGGAGAATTGTTTGAACCGGGGTGGTGGAGGTTGCAGTGAGCTGAGATTGCACCACTGCACTCCAGTCTGGGCAACAGAGTGAGACTTTGTCTTGGGGGAGGAGGGGGAAGAAGAAGAAAAAAGAATCTCAGCCTTTGTGCTGCAAATTAAGTGTTATTCATACCATTATGCATATTATGGTTCAGAAAGAGCCTTCTTTCAGGGTAGAGAGGCAAAGATGTTGAAGAATATGTTGCTGAGATGTCAGGTGACCCAGTTCTTCTACTGACAGAGGGGTACTGTCTCTCTGAGCCTGGATTTTCTAATCTCTAAAGTGTGCAAATGAACTTCTGTTATTTTACTCCCAAGCTTGCTCTGAAGATTGATTATGAGAATAGATATAGATGAGCTTTAATAACTTCAGAATTCTTGTCTGTATGTGAGCTGTAAATGTTAAGACAGGAGGAAAATGGCCAATGGCTTTTACGTTTGTTTTGAAGTGTATTCTTGCACAATTTGTCTTTTTAGGATCTGAGGCTCAGAGAGGTTAAGTCATTATATTGAGGTAGCACAGCACTTCGTTGGCACAGGCGAATCATGCTGCCTCCTGTTTCTTCTTGCGTTTTTGGCCTTGGCTGTTTGTCCCCTCCAAGTATGACAACTGAGCTGGCATTGTGCTCTTCCTGTGAGCTCTTGTCTCCCCGACCTGCCTTCTCCCATATTCCCCTGGGAAAGTGCTAAGGACTAGCAGGAGGCTTTGCTTTCCAGGCAGCAAGGCTATCATGAGTTAATGGGAAATCTGTTTGTGGTTTTCTTCGTCACAGCGTGAGGGAGGAAGTGGCACATCTGGAATGTGAAGCAGCCTGAGGCTGTGAGCAGGGATCCAAATGCTGCCCAGTCCCAGGGGAGGCAGTCAGGGTCTGAAGCTGCAGCCAGCAGCCAGGACTAAGGTTAATATTCTTGGGGTCACACACCTAAGGCAGAGGATCTCAAGTCACTGCCTGTGTGTGTGTTCACTGCCTTGTCAGGTTTCATGCTGACTCCTGGGATGCTTGTCTGCCTCTCCATGTGCCCACAGGTTTTAGAGTCTTCAAAACATTTTCACACTCTATATTTCATGTAATCCTCACAATAAGCCCACAAAGAAGTTGGTTTAATTCTCCCCATTTTGTAGATGGAGAAACCAAGACCCCGCATGAAAAGGGACTTGCGTAGGTCACGTAGGAGACCTGGGAGCATCCAGAGCTTTCTTCGCCACACCACACCACACCACAGAGTATGCTATAGCCCCCATGGCTTTCCCATGGGTGTCCTGCCAGACAATCAAGAACAGGCATCCTTGTCCTCTCACATCACTCAGCCTCGTGGCCCAGGAGCCCTGCTCTCTGGTTGGTCGCTTTACCTCTCTCTATCCAGATCAGTGTCTTGAGTATCCCAGCCTGCATTAGCCACCTCTCCCCTTCTCTCAACAGGCACCAACAATCTTAATTAGTTACGGATACAGAATTCTTCTCAACTTGTGTTATTCCTGCTTTTGAAACTAGAGATTAAATTGCTTGAGAACAAATTCTTATCTAATCATGTGATGAGGCATTTCCCCAATGCACCTGGTTTAGGTCTCAGAACATGGTAGATGATCAGTAAAGATCTGGAGATGGGCAATAATAGTAATGGCTTTTTATTAAATGCTTGTAACGGCATGGGAGGGAGATGCTAAGATACAAGAAAGAGTCCAGAGGAGGGTGCAATGGTTAAAGTAAAGCAAAGAACTGCCTCCTTGTTATGAACAACCTCCCAAAGGTCTGAGAAAGAGCATTCAGGAAAAGCCAGGTGCCTCACTCAGGCTGTCATATTTAATCCTTAGAATCATGTAATGAAAATGCTATTATTCCCACTTTAGAGGGGGAAAAACTGAGTTTCAGAGAGGCTAAGCAACTTGCCTAAGGCCTTATGGAGTGAGCAGGGCAGAATCAGAAGTTAAACTCAGTTCTGTTGGATTTCAAAGTATTTCCCAGAAGAATTTCCTAGGTCTCAGTTTAAGAACAATGCCTTGCACATAGTAGGTACTTAATCAATGCCTATTAACCAACGTTGACCTTTATAGTCATTCTTAGAGAGACATGACAGCTGGTGGAACCAGGTTTATTTGTGTTTATACTCCCAGCTCCTGACACATACTAAACCCTCCATAAACTCCATAAACTCAAGTTGTAGCTGAGGAAGGCTAGACTCCAGGAAAAAGCTACAGATGGTGTGGCTCAGGCTTGGACCCAATGCCCACCCTCTTTGTCCTACAGGGTGCTGCTGCAGATTTATAGACAGAGATGGAGCTGAGAAGATGGTACCTGTGGACACAGAGGGTTGGGAGGCAGGACTGTATTTCATCTCAGCATTTATATTTCCCCAGAGTGGATCCCACTGCATTTCAGGACCAGTGCAAAGTACTTAATTGAAATCCGTAATTCCAGCCTTCATTAATAACCAATCTCGGCAAGCAGAGAGCTACATGACCATTAATGATGAGCACGATGCAGGCGAAGGTCTTTAGAGGGGAACAGCAAGTCCCTGGTTCATTTTACAGTTGATTAGAGTGAGTTAAACTTTGCCCTGTTTGTAAGTTGTATATTAAATATAAGAAGTTGGCAATATGTGAAGTTATCAAAATACCACAGGTGCATTGGCAGGCCTCCAGCAGGCATCGCTCATCCTAAACAGCGTGGTGACCCTGCAGAAATGGGTCTGGGACGCCGTGGCACAAGATGGATAATTCGATTGAACCTAACCAGCCCCAGGGAAACGAGAGACCTTGATCAGCTGCCTGCAGATGCACAAGGATCCTAGTCCGTAGGCGCGCTGGCCACAGCGTCCCCTGCTGGCAGAATCCACCCCTTCCGTGGGTGTGATCAGAAGGATCTCTGGACTCAAGTCTTGGAATCCTGGGTTCTCTATTACTGATGTGCAGTGTGGCCTGGGGCAAGGTTTCATTTTTCTCTGGTCCTCTGTTTTGCCATCTGTACAATGAGATAACTAGGCTCCATGATGTCAGACTGTCTGTGATCGGGCATATTGCCCCCCAATCCATTTTTGTGGGAGTGCTGTTCCTGAGACCTTACAGGAGATCATTGACAGCAAGTGGAGAGTTTTTACTTTCCCTCAATGATCGCCCACCCTGTGGACTCTTCTTTCCTTTCCCATCTCCCTCCCCAGCTGTCATATTCTAGAATCTCTTCATGCCCGACGATTTACATTTTAAAAATATGTTCACGTCTTGGACGCTTTGTTCTTGCTCATTTAACCATCTTTGGATGCCTCCTTCATTCTTTAGACATCATCTCTGTCTGGGAGGCTTCTATTCACCCTTCAATACCCTTCATAAATATGCCGTCTGATTACTTTAATTCTCCTGGGACAGTGAAAAGAGTGTTCAGTGTGGAGTCCAGGTTTGAGTTCTGCTCCTAACACTTACCTGTGACTTTGAGCCAGTCATCAAGCCTTAGAGAACCTCAAATTCATTAATATGTGTTCACTTATTTAATTAATTAATTTTAAATTGGCGCATAAAAATTGTATTTATCACATACATGTAGCATGTACATGATGTTTTGAAATATGTATACATTATGGAATAGCTAAATTGAACTAATTATGAAATACATTACCTCACATATTTAACATTCTTTGTGGTGAGACCACTTAAAATCTATTCTGAGTGATTTTCAAAACTACAATACATTGTTATTAACAGTAGTTGCTATGGTATACAATAGATCTCAAACATATTTCTCTTGTCTGAAATTTTGTATCATTTGACCAACATCTTCCCAATCAATCCCCTTACCCTCCAGCCATTTTCACCTATTAGAGAACTCAATGCACATTAGAAGATCAAAAATTATCTCCTTTCTTGGTATCTAAGACAGAGTTAACTTCTTCTATACCTGGGGTTGGCAAAACTTTCCTGTAAGGAGCCAGGTGATAAACACTTAGGCACCATGGGCTATAAGGTCTTGTTATAACAACACAAGTCTACCTTTGTAGTGTGAAAGCTGCCATAGACAACATATAAACGAATGGGTGTGGCTGTATTCCAGTAAAACTTTATTTATAAAAACAGGTAGTGGGCTGGATTTGGCCAGTGGGCTGTAATTTGCCAACCTCTGCTCTATGACATCTTGGGCAAAGGCTCAGCACACTGAATAGCACCTGGTAGCTTATGTGTCAGTCTCTCCTGCTAGACTGTGCCTTCCTTAATGAGGGATTGCTTTATTGTTCTTTGCATCTCCAGGACCAGACCCATGCATTATACCATTTAATTCTCTCAGCAATACTTTAAGTTAGAAACAAGTATATCCCTACTTTCTCGATGAGAATACAGAGGCACAGAGAGTTAAATAATTTCATTAGTAAATGGTGAAAGCAGGCTGGCCCCACAGTTCAAATCTCAACCATGACTCCACAGTAACTGGGACATGAAGATCTGACTGTCATTGGCTAACTGAGCGTTGACGCCAGTAATGGCATAATTCTCCTGCCCTGCATTTATGGGCCTGGTTTTCAGGACCTAGAAACAGGATTTACCATTGTCCCAAAGCAGCATTTATTGTGCATCTGTCTCTGTTAAATTCCACCCTGTTAGATTTGGCTCGTCTCTCAGACCTGCTCCGATCTTTTTGAGTCTTGATACTTTTGTCTAATGTCCTCGTTCCCTCTATCTTTTGCTTTGGAACTGACCACCCTTTTGTCTGGAGCTGCCCCAGCCAGAGATGACTGTTAAATTAATTTTGCATCAGTGAATAAAGGCCTGGACAGAAATTGGGTTAGAAGTTGTGTTGGTTCTTATGGTGCCTTGCCAAACCCATTTCCTATGGATTAAGTCCTAAATCCCTATAGTTTAAAAACAAAATCTGTTAACTTGGCACCTGGAAGACTGCAAGTTCTTGAAATTCTGGTCTAGTCTCTAAACACTCATGGTCCGAGTCAGTGGAAGTGGTTGGAGTGATTTTACTGAAGTATGAAATGCATGTGAATTCTGTTCGTTTTCGTTTTCATGTACTTAGCACTTCTTATGGACAAGGTTCTGTGCTAAATGCATTATACACTCAGTCTCTTTTAATGTGTACTGGGACCCTCTGGGGTATGTGACATCAGTCTCATTTCACAGATAAGGAACCTGAGGCTCAGCAACTTACCAAAGGTCACAAAGGCATTAAGAAGGGAAGCCAGGACTTGCACCTAAAGCTCTCACTTCAACATCAATATACTAGTACTTGACCTGTTTAGCTTGACTTATAGGAGTAAAAGACCAAGTAGTCTGTACTAATACAATTACTGTAAGAGTGGAAGGGGGCTTGGATTTACTGAATGTCTATTGCATGTCCTGTGCTCTGCCAGTCTAAGGAAGTTAGGTTTTGTAACATCTCTACAACCCAAGAACTTTTTTCTTCTCATTTTATCGATTGGGAAATGGCTACTCAGAGAGGTCACACATTTTCCTCAATGTCACAGGACTGATAAACAGTGGAATAACACTGAGTCCAAGGATATCTGACTTCGAAAGTTGACTCTGATCCTTGGAGTAGAGAACTCTTGCCCTTTGGAGGCACAAGGGATTCTTTAAAATAGAGATATCTGACCCTGACCCCAGCAAATTTCTGATTTATTTGGGTAAGGGGGTCAGAGATGGAGCCCACACATCTGTATTTTTAAAAACACCCCGCAGATCTTGATATATAACCAGGGTAGGAGCCATACTCGTTGTGTAAGGGTGGAATTGACTAGGGTAACTGCTAGCTCCTTTTCCACTTCCCAGGATTCTATTATCACAGGGAATTAGAGCAATAATTATTATGTTTAGGGTCAAGAATAAGGATGAAAAAATATTAAAGCTTATATCAGAGATTCAGATCACAAAGTTATAATGAGACAAAGTCTGAAACCAAGGAAACATGGGGGTCTGGGATTCCTAAAGTCCTGGAGGGGAGGGGAATGAGGGGGTAATCCTGCAAGAGGCAGCTGAGCGTGGCGCTATGAGCTTTGACCTAGGCCCACCCATGGGGATTCAAACCCTCACAAGCCATGCAGCTGAATCAAAACCTGCAACCACTCAGCTTTCAGTTCCCATATCTGCAGAGTGAGGATAGAGATGGTGTTAGGGAGATGGAGGGGGTGTGGAGCACACAGAGAATGCTGTATGTAGCAGGCTTGCAGTCCCCATTAGCAATTGTTGTATGTGATTGCAGGCCTAAGTTTTCTCTGATATGATGATATCCAAAGGCAAGGCTTTTCCACTCTCTGACCGAAAGAAATCCAATGGACTTACTTATCCAAGGCAAGGTTGAGCACAAGCTAAGCCCCCAAATGTGACTGTGTTCATACTATGTATCTAACCTGGATCTGTTCCCACTTTCCTACAAGGGTCAAAGAGAGAGGAATGGAAAGGGCTGTGGGTTTCAAGGACAAGGTACCCAATGCTTACTGGGGCCAGCTAGCAGAGGGGATGAGAGAATGGGGATGCTGCAAGGAGGGTGATAGCCAGCAAGTGTCCAGTCTCACCGCAGGAG
Organism: Rhinopithecus bieti; assembly: GCF_001698545.2. Lineage (NCBI taxonomy): Eukaryota > Metazoa > Chordata > Mammalia > Primates > Cercopithecidae > Rhinopithecus > Rhinopithecus bieti. Next base: position 2,674,767 of record NW_016807962.1, read on the forward strand.
CAACAAGCATAGCACTAACAGCTTCCTGTGCGTTATTTCACTTAACCCTTTCCCCATACCCTGATCCTCTGTGTTTGAGGAAGTTGCCTCCCTTCTCCGGGCTTTGGTGTTTCCCCCCATACAACAACATTTTTAGACTGGGTGATTCCATTTAAGGCAAGCAGGGGTACAAGTCATTTTTATGACCCGGTGTTCCTTCCTGAATTAAAAAATAAAATAAAATAATAAATAAATGCAAAAGGAAACATGTATCAGCTGATTTCTGAGGCCCCATCTGGTCTAAGGTGGACAGTGACTACTGTAAAGAAGAGCATTCATGAATTCTTCCCTGAAAATATTTATTGAGTGAGAATTCTGTAACAAGCACTGTGATGAGCATTGGCTAAACAACGGTAAGTAATGACAGGAGCTGGCATTTATTGTCTACTTGCTGTGTGCCAGGCTCAGTATTGAGCTTTTTGCATGTATGTATTAATATTTAATTCATTCTAAATTTCTATGTTATTATCCCAAGTTTACAGATAAGGAAACAGATGCGGAGAGGTTAAATGACTTTCTTGAGGTCACATAGCTGTAAGTGGCAGAGTGTGGGTGAATGAGGCAGCAGTCATCCCTGCCCTCAGGGGACTTAGAGTCTATCACAGGAGACAGAGGAACAGATGGTTAGGACAGCAGTTGATCAGGCCTATAGATGTGCTGATAGGCCCAGAGGAGGCTCCTCACCCAGACTTAGGGGCATCAGGGAAGACATTCTGGAGAGAGTGACAGATCAGTAGAAAATAATTATGAATTGTTAGTACAATTTTGAGGGCTTGAGGGGGAGGTGGAGCAGGTGGATTGGATGTGTCTGCCAGCCAGAGGGCACAGGATATGAAGCCTTGGTGATGAGAAAATTCATGGACCATTAAAAATAGAATGAAAGTTTTCAGTTTGTCCTGAGATGCTGGGTCAGGGTTACAGATTACAGTGAGCATTTCAATACCTAGGGCAGGGTCTTTAGTCTCTGCCTGATCCCCCTGTTGGGGCAGGAGTAAAACCTTAAGGTACCCTAATTCTCCAAGGGCTCTTGGGTTTTCATTTAGTTTCAGAAGCCCCTTCCAATTACCTTAACTCACTTCTATATTGGTTCTGGGCCATTCATAAAACATCAGACCAAAAAAAAAAAAAAAAAAAGGAAAAAGAAAAAAAAAGAAACCAATTCCAATAAAGAATCAAATTAGATGTGATTCAGAAGAGGGAATCAAAGACAACTGGATTTTATTTCACAAGGATAAAATAAATTGGCTTCTATAACAGAACAAGCCAGAGCCATTACTGAGTACAAGCCCCTTTTGTAGGAACATTGAGCTATTGGGCTATAAACCTTGACTGCCTGGAAAGGGCCAGGAAGGAGACTTTCTGGATAGATGAATTGTCTATATAACTGAGGTATTAAGCACTTTTCACTTAACAAAATTGTTTATCCAATGGTCTAGTCTATCCTATACCATTAATCTGAGAGCAATGACTATCATTCAGCATTAAAAAAAAAAAAAGGACACACACTGTTCTTGCAATAGAAACTGCGCTGTGATCTATTTTGGTTTGGAATGAATTCTTACATTCTTGGCTTCCATGAAAAACACTCCACCTCTTCCTCTATAAAACACTAATTTTTGTCTGTCTTGTTTTATAGTTGTATACTTCATCTGTTTCCTTTAGGAGACTGTATGTTCCTCAAAAACAAGGATTGTGTCTTATTTTATTTTTCTTTATATCCTCTGTAGCCCAAAGCATCCTCAGAGACCACTTAGTCAAACTTTTCACTTCCCTGCTGAAAACCCAAGTGCTGTGAGTTACTGGACTGGCCAGAAGGAAAACCCAGATCTCCTCATCTCCAGTCCTGTGATTGCTCTTTCTGTTACGTTCTCATCGTGCTTGTGTCTGCACCCTCCTGCAAGCCTTGTGCCTTCTAAAAGACAATGCAGGTTAGACTTCTGTGGTGAACTCAGTGTAAAGAAACTCCAAGCAAGAGTAGGAGGTGCTTGCCTTGAGGTTAGACACCTGGGCTGGTAATGATCTCTTTGGTTGTGCAGCTGTGCTTGTTTTCTTTGTTTTCCATCTAACATAGTGATTAAGATCATGGATCTGGGGTAGATGGACCAGCTCTGCCACTTACTAGCTGTATCTCCTTAAGGAAGTTACTCAGGGTTTCTGAGCTTCTGTTTCTTTCTTGGCAAAAAAGACTGGTTGTGAGGATTTAATGCGATGAAGCATTTAAGTGCTTGGGTGGGTCTCTCTCTTTGGAGGTAGTGTCACTGCATTATGCAGATCATGTTCTGAACAGGTAAGATTGTGAGATTACCTAATTCCCATTTGGGTGATAGATGAGGAGTCACCATATCAAAAGATATGTTGGGAGTCTTGGGACATTATCTAATAATGACTATCCTTCTACACCAAGCTCTCTGCCCTGGCTTTTCCCCACAGGACGTTGGGCTGAGCTGCAGCAGTGATTTCACGCAAACAGGACCCAGGATGACAACTTTTATTATCTAAACATATAACCAGAGGCTTTGGAATTGGGCCAGAGTCAGGGAATTTAAAAGTAAGAAAATATTTTGAATAAAAGAAGTGATTGTTGCTTATGGGTTTTTACATAGATTCCACGGCTTTAACCATTCCAATTCACTCTGCAACCTGGTAGGAAAGTTGCCCCTATTGCTTAGATGTCCCCCAAATCACATTGCCCTGACCTCCCCTAGACCCATGACCCATCCCTTTGAAGTCACTATTTCTTGCTGATTAAAAGCATAGAGTTGGGTCCCAATTCTGCTACTTGCTTGCTGTATGATCTTGGGAGAGTTACTTCACATCTCTAAGACTCAATTTCTTTGTAATGCAGGACTGATAATGTATAGGGCATACAGTACATGGAAGAATCAGTACAAACCTCCTTTTTTTATTTCTGATAGAGGATAGTTCAGTTTATATTAGTTTACATTAGCTAAAAAAGAGATGAAAAGGTCCCTCAAAGGAAAACAAAATTGTGTTTCCAAAAAATTATAGATCATTCCAAGTTTTGTGGACAGAACACATTTGCATTATCCAAGTGGCATTAAGGTAGCAAACTTATCTTTTGTAAAGAGAAAATTTGTACTTTTAGATCTAAAAATAAGAATGCAATGTGGCTAACATGTTTATTTATATACATTGGTCCCTCTTTAGGGAGCTTAAAAAACACTACGGATACAATGAAATACTCTCTTATAACATGTAGGCAGGTCTGTACATCACTATCATCATTTTATAGTCATTAAGGTCTAGAGACATTGAATGACTTGCTTAAGGTCACACAGTAAGTTTAGCTTAAACCTCAGGCCCACTGACGTAGGGATGACCCATTCAAGCACTATCCCCTGTCCACCAAATAAAGAACCCCAAGTGAAACACTCATTGTTGAAGAAGGAAAATAGCTATTGAGCTACGGAAGTTGACATTTAGCCAGCCAGAAATCATTAATGTGGCCAGGTTTAAGGAGAGCTCTATTAAACTGTCCATCAAATGCTTTACTCTTAAATGAATTTATTGAGAAAGGGAGAAGACGGGTAGAGAGAACGTATTAGAGGTGGCTTTTTCTTTGTCTGCTGGAAGTTCATGGTGAGTGGCAGGGAAAGAGGATGGCCCTGGAGAAGAGTTTTTAGAGTAAAAGGAGGAATTTCTTCGGGCTTTGGAGCCAGGGAGAACCAGGTTGGAGTGTTGGCAATTAAACCTATTAGTGTGTCATCAGACACGTTTCTTTTCTTCTCTGAGCATCAGAACAATGTTGTGAGGATCCAAGGTCATGATGTAGGTAAAAGGTGGATCCTGGCTCACTGTCACTGTATTATGTGTAGTTATTTGATATGATTGCTGTTATAGTTAGTGAAAAATAAAAGAAGAACAGGAGTTGAGCCCGAGAAGCTAAACAGGGGAAGACCCAGAGTAGCCAAGCAAGTTAAATCTGTTAACAGGAGAGGAAAGAGAAGGGTGAAAGAGCGTAGTCCAGATTCAGTGTCATCATTAGTGAGGTCCGGAAATAGAAAGTGTGCATCTCCTCAGGGAGGAGCAGCCCAGAGATTCAGGAGGGGTGGGAAGAAGTGGATAGCCATAGGTAGAGAGAGGCACGTAAAACTTTCTTTTCAAATGGGGACACAAATTTTAGCCCCCTTCCTGCCCAGAGTGGCTAGAGAATTAAATTGGATCTCTCACCCTGCATGCTAGCCCCTGTGATATGTGCTGGCAACCCATAAAAACAAAGCTGTAGCCCAAATTGCCATCATGGTTTTTGTTGCAAACCACTAGCCATAACCCACTCCTTGATAGAGACATCTATTCTGAATCCAGCCCTCTTGGCTGTTACCCTTCATTTCATCATTCATCAGACATGCCTGAGCACTGACACCCACTACCCTTAAAGGTGCACAGGTAAGACAAATGGCTGAGATGGGGACTGTGGGCACACAGGGGGATCATTAACCTGGTCTGGAAGCCAGAAGAAGGCAATATCTGGGTTTGCTCGCAGAGAATGAGTAGGGGCCATGCAGGATAAAAGGAAGGAGGAGGTCATTCCAGGAAGAAGGAATAGTGAAGCAGGGCCCAGGGGGAATAAATCACTTGGCTACTGTAGAGATTCGAGCCATTTGAGGTGACTGAGATATAAAGAATGGGTTGGAGACAGTCAAGAGAAGGCTTTGGAGAAGACATTTGGGCTCAGATTATGGGGGACCCTGTGTGCCATATTATAAAACTTGGGCTTTTTTCCTGGCGGCAGTGGGGAGCCCTGAAAGGGTTTGTTTTAGAGTGTGTGTATGTGTGTATGGTGTGACCAAATGTTTGTTTGGGATAGAGCACCCTAGGGCAGTCTGTAGGAGAAGGGGAGGAATGGACATAGGGTAGAGACCAGTGAGAAGGCTGCCCCATCCATCCATTATTCCCTGGCCTAGCCCTTTGGATCTGACACTTGGCACCATGTTTCCTGGATAAGGACTTAACTCTGTTGGTCAAAAGTTCATGGCCTCAACTCTGTGTGTTTCCTTGGGTGGCTGCAGCTAATTATGCCATATTTGAATGGATTCTTGGATCTTCCTGCCTGGGCAAGGAGAGAAACCAGACAAAATGCCCTGTGCACTGGAAAATCCTCTTGAGGGTTGTGAAACCACCTGCAAGAGGCCAGCTGAGTTTCTGGAGGACTGAAAAATCAACAACCTCCTTGGGCCTTCCTTCCTTCCTCCCTTCCCTCCTTCCTCGTTTCC
>NW_016807962.1:2680222-2741875 GCF_001698545.2 Rhinopithecus bieti
CCTTCCTTCCTTCCTTCCTTCCTTCCTTCCTTCCTTCCTTCCTTCCTTTCTTCCTTCCTTCCTTCCTTCTATAGAATAATCAATAGTGCTTAGTCTCTTACATCAAGAGAAGCTTTAAAGGTTAGAGTCCAATAGCATGTTGTGACATTGGAGGAGGCGGTCACAAAAAAGGATAAGCCTAGTTGTATCAAGATTTGAAAGGGTTTTCTAGCGGAAATGATACCTGTGTTTCTGATTCTCTGAAGATAAGCAGATACCCTGCAGTCAGAAAGGACAACAGGCATTCTGAGTAAAGGGGGTTGTGTAAACAAAGCCTCAGAGGATGGAAAAGTATAATAAGGGCAAAAGAGCTGTAGGACATGGTGGCTTGTTGGAGAAATTGAAACCCCAGGACCTTACCTTATGATATAACTAGACTTGCCTTCCATTTCTACCATTCCAGCCATGTGAGCCTGTGCAAGTTACCTGATCTCTCTGAACCCTAGTTTTCTCATTCACGAAATGGGGGAAATTATGTTTAATTTGTAATGTTATGAAAGGGAATAAATGAGATGGTAATTGAAAAGCATCTAGCACAGTGCTTGTTCAATAAACAATGGCTATTATGATACTTTAAAAAAAATTCTCAGGGCCTAAAGGTTGAAAACAGATCCTAAGTCAGGTATGCCAAAGCCATTTCACCTTAAATGTCAATGCTCATTGATCAGTACTGGCTGCTTGGGGCAGAGAATTGTGCTGAGATGTCATGTGAGGTTGTGTATGAGATCAGCAGGAAGAAGTGCTGTGATCAATTAATAATGTCTGAGCAGGGGAGGCAATGGGAGTGATGGTATCCATGCCAAGAATTGTCAACCCTAAAATAAATGTTGTTTAAGAGCTAAGAGTTCTGAGTATAGAGCGATGTGTTATGGAAGAATACATGAACAAGGTGTGAGACTTGAATTAGCCCTTAAGGATGGGACAGGGGACAGCTAGAGAGGAGGGAGAGATAATCTAACACAGATGAATTTGAGTTTCATTTTGTTGGCAACATAATATTCTATTTTGGGGTCCCAGTGTCACAAGCCAGAGTTTTAAAAACTCATGCCTTATTGACTGACTGCAAAACAAACATTTGTCCTCTTCCTTGGCAATGGAAGGGCTGCTTGAGCGAGATCTGAGTGAGGGGGCAAAAGGTACGTGCTTCATTTACCAAACCCCCAGGTCTCTGGTAACTTTCCGGAATGCTAAGCTGTTTATTTTGGGAGTCTTTAAGCTTAGTCAGTTGGTATTTAGAGACAGCTAGGAATTTTGGATTTCACTCTCATTCCAATAGAAAAAAGAAAAACTTAAATGCCTTCCAAATACTGGTAAGTCAAATGAGGACAGCCTGGCTCCAATCTGGTCTCCTCCCCGCTCCGTACCCCCTCTCATAAACTCACAGAGAAACACAGAATGAAAAGAAAAAAAATGACATAATAAATGCACTAAGCCACAAGTTAAAACTTCCTCTGGAGAATGCTAGACAACAAGACTCCCTTCACATTAGCTGATGCAAAAAAGCATCCATCAGTATTTGTGAACGTCCAAGCAAGAGGAGGGGGCTGAGAGAGCCAGCAGGGTCAATGCCTAGCTGGAAACTCCACAAGGGTGTCTCCTCTGTCCTTTGTGTGGGGCTCTCACACAAGCCTTTAAAAAGCTTCCGTTAGCAATGTAATTGATCTTCTGATGGGAAGCAATAAGAAATCCAGCAAAATAAATATGTGATTACAATGTGCAAAAGTAGACACATGTTAAGTAGTAGGTTTAATATTTACTGTCACAGCCATCTATAAACCATGCTTAGATATAACTTTCATTATTTCTTTGTACCTGTCCTTAGCTCATGAGTCCCTATCTCTGCCAGGGGCAGGAAACTTAATCTTGTACATTCAAATAACTCAGCAACTTTCAGCTTTAAATGTGATTGATTTGGGATTTAAATGTAGGCAGGTTAAAATTCTATTTCCCTCCTTCTTCTCTTTTCCCCAAAATGGAAGGGGTGAACTAATTTCCAGCAGCCTTGGCTTTGTCAACCTAGTATTGGTAGAAGGGCATTTGGTGCTTGTGCAGCTCCACGAGGTGACCTGTCCCTTCACAGGTCATTGGCCTCTTTTTTTTTTCTTTTTTCTTTTTTTTTTTTTGAGATGGAGTCTTGCTCTGTCGCCCGGGCTGGAGTGCAGTGGCCGTGGCCGGATCTCAGCTCACTGCAAGCTCCGCCTCCCGGGTTTAAGCCATTCTCCTGCCTCAGCCTCCGGAGTAGCTGGGACTACAGGCGCCCGCCACCTTGCCCGGCTCGTTTTTTGTATTTTTAGTAGAGACGGGGTTTCACCGTGTTAGCCAGGATGGTCTCCTGACCTCGTGATCCGCCCGTCTCGGCCTCCCAAAGTGCTGGGATTACAGGCGTGAGCCACCGCGCCCGGCCAGGTCATTGGCCTCTCTCCAGATGCATTGACTGCTGTTGGTGGCTTCTCCCTGGCTGATGGTTGTCAGATCCTCACACCTCCTTTCCTGCATCCTGACTTAAAATCTCTTCAGCTGTGTACATCTTCTGCTCTTCTACTCCACCAGCACATCTCAGCTTCTCCTGGAGGTATATGGGGTTTGTGAGTCTGTCCCTGGCTCATCCATGTGGACATCTCCCTATGCCATGGCTGCTGACTTGTGCAGGGACATCAGTTACCAGGCAGCAGTCCCCCTCCTCTGTAATCTCTCAAGTTCACTTGGGTTCCAATCATCCTACCCTCAGTAGATTGTGTGGCTGGCCCCAAGGTTTTGACCCTCCTGATATACATGTAATTTGCATGAGACTTTGAGATTCTTTCTATAAAGGCAGGACATATCCCCTTCTCACTGCTACCTACCCTCACCCTGCTTGACCTTGAACTCAGCCATGTGATTTGTTTTGGCCAACAGAGTGAGGCAAAAGTAATGGCAGGTCATTTTCAAGCTTTGGTCTTCATAGGCTTTCACTATTTTCTTTTGTTCTTTGTGCCTCTGCCATCACCAAGAAAACATTCTTTAGCTTGCCCTCTGGTCTGAGAAGGAAAAGAGATACACCGAGTAGAACCACCCCAGCCAAGTCCAGACTAAACAAATGGACTCCCAGCTGACTTGTAGATGGATGAGAATAAAAGCTCATCATAGTATATGTCATTAAGACTTTGTGTTTGCTATGCAGCATTTTTATGGCAAAGTAACTGATATACTCCCACACCCAGAACTTAGCTCAGGACACTGGAAACCTGGGGCCCGAAGATCTAGTATGTCTTCTCCGGTGTTCCTTTTCTTATCTTATCAAACTTTGATCTCCTTTCTCAATGGAGGGAAAACTTCTCTGTAAGTGCCATCTATTTTTCTTTCCCTGACTATGATTTATGCTTTCAATTTGATGATCTGGGTCCTTCATGTTTTAGGTTTTGAGGAGTACAGTGATTTTATGGACGTCAAAAGTCATTTTCCCTCTCTCAAAAGCCTAGTTTTTGTACACACTGGCTTCTGAATCTGCAGTCTCAGTTTTGTGGTAAAAAACAAATCCATTGAGAGAGGCAAATGACTCTGTGTTCTTGGCTGTATCTGCTTTTCTTTGGAGGTCATTGTATCCAGAGAAGTACAGTATCTACTTTTCCAAATAGTCTAAACAATGGGAGAGGTAAGAGGCATGTGATGAGTATGAGAAAGTTGCAATGAGAATTGGCCACTTGCTTTTTTAGACCAGTATCCTACCACAAAGGTGAATGCACACAGGGCCAGCATTATCATCTCCATTACTTCCAGTAATTGAGCACTTTCTGCATGAATGTTATGTGGCACACACTTGTTTTTGTTGCTGTAAAATACACACCACATAGGATCTGCCATTTTAACCATTTTTAACTGCATGGTTCTGTGGCAATAACTACGTTCACATCGTTGTGCAACCATGGGAAGTGTTTTAGACATTTTCCATTTGTCACAACATCCCTATGTGGTATTATTATTCTTCCCAGTGTGCAGGTGAGATACAGGGGCTGAGAGAGGCTAAGTGATGTGCCAAGGTCACACAGCTATTGTCTGGCAAGTCAAAAACTCATATCTGCCTCATAGCATTTCTGGACTATGAGGGAATCTTAGGCAACATCTAGTTCAGTTGTTTTCAAACTTATTTTTATGAACTGCTCAATCCTTTTCATAAATACAATTTCACATAGAAGCTTGTGGTCACAAGTGTTCCTGGTCTCAGTCTTTACTCCTTTGCATACCTGGGCCCTTGGCTCATGCACCTGTGCAGTGCCCTTCTACCATGGGTGACTGGTCCCATCCCTTGACCCTGAGTTGGCCAGAGCCACACGATTTGCCAATAGGATGTTAGCAGAAGCGACACAAGCAGAGGCTTGAAAAAAGTGCTTGCACAATTGGGCTTGCACTTTTGTGCTTCTGTCATTGCCATGGGAAAGATGATGCCTGCACTCTCCCACTGGTTCCAGGAGGAGGATAGGAGACACATGAAGCAGGTCAAACTGCTCCAGCCAAACCCAGCTCAGGCCAGTTGATTCCTTCCTACCAGCCTTACCCTACGATGCTGAGTGTACATGGCCAAGATATAAACTGCCCAGTCCAGGTCAGCTGACCCATGCAGATGTGAGAGACAAGTGTTCATTGTTGAAGTCACTGAGGTTTGTGGGATTTTATAAAATAGCAACTTCTTGGCAATAGTTAACTGATAGAAACCTCTACCCCAAAAAACAATGAAAATGGAGCTTTTCTTACTGAAGCAGTGGGAGGGAAGCCTGGAGTCTGAGCCATTTGTCCTCCCTCATCCTCTGTGGCTGGCTGTGAGGCCATATGTTAGCACCAGGTTCCATGGAACACACTTTGACAAACCGTTGCTCAATTCCACACCATCTGCCTGGGTCTCGTTTCATTCCCTTCTTCTTCTCCCAGATTAAATCTTTGAATTCTCTCTACAGCATCTCTGTCACGCTTTCTCAACTTGAACACCTCCGTCACAGGGAGCTCCCTCTCTTCTAAGACAGTGAGTTCCACTTTAGAAAGTTCTGGTGATTGGACAATGATTCCTTATTTGCTGGGGAGCTCAGGGCTACAGCAGAAGAATGGGGTAGAATATGGTGGGAAAGAGACGGTTTCTGGTCGAGCTTCTACCAAAGAAATAGCTGACATTTTTTTTTTGCCTCAGATTCTTCTCTTCCAGGATAAGTGGGTGATGGCACACACACCTCATAAGCAGGCCCAACCACCCACTTTTTATAATAATTGTATTGAGCACATACTAGGAGTCCAGCACAGTGCTAAGGATGTCAGATGGGTCATCTTTAATTCTTTGAGATAAGCATTATAATTAAACTAATTTTGCTAATGGGAAAAATCAGTCTTGGAGATGGTGAATAACTTGGGCATGATCTTGCAGCTGGTCAGTAGTGTAGGTGGTCTTTGAACTCAGGTTTGTTTACTTGGAAACTGGTGTTCATAGGAACTGCGTATTAATAATAACAATAATAATAGAAGCAATTGCAACTACAATAACCATACCATGACTATTAATAACTAACTTTGATCAATTCCTTAAGGGTTAAGCCTTGTTCTAAGAGCTTTTATGGACTAACTTATTTAATCCTCACAAAAGAACCTGGAAGGAAGGTAATTTGCCGTTTTTAGAGATTAATAAACTGTAATCCCTCCCCAGCCTCAGCATTTTCATCACTTACAGTGAATTCCTTCCTTATTTGAAATAGTGGGTTCTCTGTCATAGAAGGCATTTGAATCAGGGCTGGAAGAGTGCTTTTTAGGGGTGTACTAATGCTCTTTAGGGGTATACTAGGCAGTGGAACCTACTAGTGACCACTATGGTGTCTTTTCCACCCTGACATCCCTCCCCACCCCCTCCCCACCCACTCCGCACCCCATCCTGATTCCTCCACAACTCCGCCCCTCATTTCCACCCCCATCACTTCCATGTTTGTGAGCAAGAAAGAAGGAATCCCTTTCACTTACTGGGTTTCTACTACAAGCCAGATCCCGAACTAGGTCTTGTATATCATTACTTTATTTCAAGCTCATGCCAGCCTCCAGAGAATGCTGATACTGCTCTTCATAGTGTTTGTTGCCATTTATTTGCTTGCTTGACAATTGTCTTGCCTCTAGACCACTATCTTGGGGAAGGCAGGAACTATGCTTATTTTATTTCTCTCTAGGACTAGTGCACTTAGGAATTCCTCACTAAAGCACTGTGAACCCCGGCTTACAGAGGCATGACCAACTTCAAAGGTAGCCACACAATGGTTAAGAGCAAGGCTCTGAAGCCAAACTTCCTGAGCTCAAATCCCAGCCCTGCTACTTACTAGCTCTACGGATTTTGGCGAGTGATTAGCTTCTCTGTGCCTTAGGTTTCTGCATATTTAAAAGAAGAATCACATTTTTGCTGTACCAAGGAAGTCAAGCACAGTGGTAAAACTAGGGATTCTGGAGACAGACTGCTCAGGTTCGTATTCCAGCTCTGCCCCCATCTCCTAGGGCATCTGAGACAAAGCATGCCTCTGCCTCTATTTCTCCCCTGAAAAGTTAGCAGAGATAATAATAGCTTCTCTCTCACAGAGCTGTTGCAGTGTCTAAATGAGCCAAGACTTGTGAAGAGCTCAGAACGGGTTCTGGCACAGAGTAAATAAACATGGCAGACTCGAGGTCATCTGGCTAGTTAGCAAGCTAGTTGAAATTTGAGTCCACGTTCACCTCAAAGTTCATTGCTCTTTAAAACAATGAACTTTGTTTTGAGATGTGCTGTTTGCTTGAGTTACTTTCTTTCAGCACCTCTAAGAGAGCAGACCCTTTCCTCACACTATTTCTCCAATTGACATCCTGACATACACGAAACATTTTCTATTTTGCTAGAGACAAACATATTTTCTACCCAGGGAGGAAGTGGAGCATGCTTCTAGAAGGGAGTGAAAAGAGTCATCAAAAAACAGAGACCAGCAAAGGAAGATGCAAAAATAATTAAAGTATGAAACGTGCTGCCGTCTTCGCAGGATTTCAATTTTGCATTTGCCTAAGGGGAGAGGGGTGGCAGACGTTCACTTTCTCACACTGATACACATTTTGATAAAGTGTGATGAAGACTTAGAAAAATTGACAGATTAAATTGGAATAAGAGCTTTGGACGTTTGCATCCTATAAGCCAGGAGAAGGGGTGAATGTACAGAGAAGCTCCACGGGGTTTCTAGCCTCTCCCTGAATCACACGACAAAGCAACTCAGGTGCTTTGGGTCCTTCCGTAGGGCTCTTCCAGCTCTGTGGCAGGGTCCAGGTTTAGTGATGAGGACATGGAGCCCAGAAGGAATAAAAACTTCCTGTGGTCCGTGGGTAAGTTCTTGATTTGGCAGAGCTAGGATTAGAACTTGGGTCTTCTGATCCCTAGTCCATTGTTCCTCTCAGCCATCATTCATTCATTCATTCATTCAGCCATTCAGCTATTCACTTATTTAATCAATATGTATTAATGGTCCTGTACTGGGCATCATGCATTCAGTATGAAGGGAACAGGATCGAGATCAACAAACAGCAATGACAGCTCATGCTTGTTTTTATTTTCACTTTCTCTTTTTCTACTGAGGATTGTTATTCTTTCCAGCCCTTTCCATTTCTCTGTCTCATGTGAGCATCAGGCCAGGCAGGCAGAGGTTGGTTGGAATTTTCACCCTGTGTCCTCATCTGCCAATCAAGCCTTAGTAGAGTCATTTGCCCATGGCTTGATGATATACTTTTTCCTTCCTGAGTGCTGGAAGAAGGCAAGATGGTACCACCACCCTCAGGGACTTTAGGCCACTTGTCTCAGATTCAGGGAGTACAGCATTCCTTGGTATTAATTAACTCCTTGAGTTAAATTGCGCATTTGCAGAAGCTCAGAGGCCAAGTTCAGAGGAGAAGTGAATGTGGACATCGTTGACCATTGCGTCATTTATTTGAATAGCACATATTTATTGGGCAGCTACTATATGCCAGGGCCTGTGCTAGGTGGCTGAGGTGTAATCTTTAGAAGCTCCTGGACTATCAGGAGAGGTGTTCTCAACAGACAATAGTAAACAGGTCTCAAGAAGACAAAGATGGTCTTATCTCAGGGGTCAGTTCAGACCTAACAGGGTAATATTTTTAAAGTCCGCTGGAGTTGAGTCTAAAACCCACTTACTCTAATGAAGACCTGCATGTCACTCACTCTCTATGAATCCCAGTTTCCTGTTCTATAAAATGAGGTGATAATACCTAACTCACTGGGTGGTTGTGAGAAATCACATGAGATAATGTTTGTGAAGCATCTGGAACACAGTTGGCCCTGTCAATATCGATTTCTTTTCCCTTTCCTCCTGGGACATGCCCTTGTTATCATGCCTGTGAACTGACCAGGCCTGTCGCCAATCAGATGGCCAGATCCTCAGGGACAGGGGGAAGTATTGCTGCTGGCCATGTGACCTGGGCACCTGATCCACAGAGTGAGGGTAATCACGCCTTCTTTCCAGGATTTTTGTGAGTGCGGCCAGGACTCCAGAGAGGCGAGAGAGGTGCCAGGGTCCACAGTATAAGGAGGTGCTCATGGTTAGGGGTGCACCTGTGAGTACAGAGTTGGTGCTTGCCTTGTTGGTGAGCACCAAATATATCAACCAATGCAAAGTGGGGATCCCAGAACCCGTCAGTAAGTGGGCATAGCTTTTGGCTGGGGTTACGTGCATGAAAGAAGTGGAAACTCACTCAAGCTATTTCAAAGAAAAGGAATTTATTTTAAAACATATGTTCCCCATTTAAAATGGGGGGACAGGTTCTCATGGGAATCATCAAAGAACCAGGACCCAAGAATGGAGCCAGGTTGCAGGGAGCCTGGAGTGGTGGAGGGCCAGTGGAGGATCTGTGGTGGCTCCTGGAAGTCCTGCAGGAGTTCAGGGCTCCCTTAGTGTGGCTTTCAAGGTCCTACAGAACATGGTCCTCTCCTGCCTGCTTCCCCAGCCTCAAATTTGACCCCTGTTTTTCATCAGATTTTATCCCTGCCCACAGCCACCCTGCAGTCCCTGAGTGCCGAGCTCTTTTGCCTCTGTTTCCTGCATTTGTGCCCCTGCCTGGACACTCTTGTCTCCTCTTTTCACCAGGAAAACCCCTGCCCTTTTTTAAAGAGCTGGTTTCATTGCCATTTTATTCAAGAGGCCTCCCTGGCCCCCTAGTACAATTTAAGTAGCCTGTGATTCTCTCTCTCAAGGCACTCTTTCTGTAGCTACATATTTACTGGCGTAACTATTTGTTCAACATCTGTTATTTCCCACTAGACTGCCAATTATGTGATGACAAGGACTGATCTGTTTTGCTATTTACTGTACCCCAGTGCCTGGCACAGTGCTTGGCAATGGGAGGCACTCCATAAATATTTATTGAATGAATGAAGGAAGGGCCATTTCTTTACTCCAATAACCTGTCATTCATGTGCATCAAGCTGCACTCCATTTATGAGCTGCATTCTGCTACCATTTGCTTTTCTCTGCTTCTAGAGTTTCGGGGTTATTTTCTTCCATACTGAAATTTGCTCCTGGCTCCTCACAGCCTCCAAAACCCACATCCTCACCTTTCAGCTGCAGCTTTTAACACCAACTGGCAGTCTTTTTATGTTTCTTAGTTCAAATTACCTAGAGGAGAAATGTGACTGGTCCAGTTCACCTTGTCAGATGAGATCATAGGGTTGAGTCCATGATGGGCAGCCAGTCTATGGATCAGTTGCCTTTGGGGCAGGTGTCCACATAACCCTGTATGGTCCACATAGTCACCGGCCACATGGGGTTATTAAACACTTGAAACATAGCTAGTGTCACAGGTAGAAGTGATACCATTTCTACATAGTGGCTCAATAAAATATTATTCAAATTAATTTTCTTTGTCTTTTTACCTTGTTTAATGTGTCTCCTGGAAAATCTAAGATCACGTATGTGGCTCGTGTTACATTTTCATTAGACAGCGTTGAGGCAGTCGTTGCTGGATAGTTGGGGTAGAGAGCCAGATTACTTGGTGTAAAACAGGGGCCACCTGAAGAGCAGGAGATGTGTTTAGGAAAGCTTCCTTTAGAAGGGGACACTGGATAACATCTGTTATATTTTGACTACTGCAATTGTATTAGAGTCCATTGGCATGTATTTATTGTGTATTTTCACAGTAGCATTAATCATGTTATTCTATTGTATTAGTTATCTATTGCTGTATAACAGTATCAGGATAAATATGGTGTCCTAAAGCAACATACATTTATTATTTCACAGTTTCTGTGGGCCAGGAGTTCAGGCATGGCTTGTCTGGGTCCTTTGCTGTAGGGGCTCATAAGGCTGAAATCAAGGTGTCGGTTGGGGCTGTCCTCTCATCGTGCTTCTTAACTGATTAGTTGTGGGTGGTTGTGAGCTTACTTGATTTTGGCAGGATTTAGTTCTTTGCAGCTGTGGCACAGAGGACAGTTTTTTGCTGGCTGCTGGCTGGTGTCTTGTCACATGGGCCTCCCAACCTGGCCACTTGTTTTATCAAAGGCAGCAAGGGGGAGAGTCTTCCGGCAAGACTGATGTTACAGTCTCGTGGAACAAATTGCAGAAATAACATCCCATCATCTTTGTCTTATTGGCTAAAAGCAAGTAACAGGCCCTGCCTGTGTGCAAGGGGAGGGAACCACATGAGGGAGTGAAACCAGGTATCATGGGGGGCTCCTGAGCATCGGGCCACCACATTATACAATGCTTACTTTGGAGCTGGGACTATAGACATAGGCCACCATATGTTCCAGATATAGCCATTATATTAGGAATCATTGGCTCCAGTTACCCCACAAGGAAACTGAGGCCCAGTGTCTTAGTCCATTCGAGTGGCTATAACAAAATACCAGAGACTGGGTCATTTATAAACAACAGTCTTTTATTTCTCATAGCTCTGGAGGCTGTGAAGTCAATACCAAGGCATTGATAGATTCTGTGTCTAGTGAGGGCCCATTTTTTTGGCTCATAGATGGCTCCTTCCAGCTGTGATTTCACACAGTGAAAGGGGTGAATGAGCTCCCTTGGGTGTATCTTATAAGGGCACTAATCCCATTCATGAGGGATGTCCCTTCCTGATCTAATCACCTCCCGCAAAGCCCCACCTAATACCATCACCTTGGGGGTTAGGACTTCAATGTATGAATTTGTGTGGGAGGGCACAAACATTCAGACCATAGCACCCAGAGGAGGGAATGGGGCTGCAAAGATGCCACAGGGGGTGTCAGCAGTGGGGTCAGAATGTGAAACTCCCCACTCTATATCCCACCAGCTCTAACAGCAAGTGGTGGAATTGAGGCAATGAACTTTGTTCTTTGCATAGAAAAGGTCATAAAATTCTGTAGATTAGGAGAAAAGGCTGATGGCAGATCACCCCTCCTTAGGGGTGCAATGGCTTTGAATGGGCCTCTCTCATTCGTCAAGCATCTTGTGTCCTGGTCACTGCAAGAAGACAGGCAGAAAATGCCCTGCTGTTTGTGGCCATTAATGGCCCTGGGGCTTCCCAGGCAAGTTGGAGGCTGACTTGCAGAGGCCCAGCAGGATCTCTAGTTAGCCACAATTGGTTCTTCTTCCAATTTCTCGGCTGACCAGCTGGAGACATGGCTTCTTTCTTGCTTCGGGAACACTGTGAGGCAATATTCAACCACATGCAGAAGCTTGTCAGTTGGGAGTGTGTGTACACACAGCTCTAAAATGTGCAGAATATCATCCCTGAATTTAAGAGTGTAGGAAGTCCTTTAGAGCTAACAGAACTGTTGTCTATCTATTTATTCATTTATTTATTTTAAAACATAGTAATATAGTATTGATGGCCAAGCAAAATTCAACTTACGCTTTTCGAAGAGGTATGGGGCTTAACAATTTTCTGTATTATTATGTTTTTTCTGCTAAAATGCAATTTATTCATATTGTAGAATTGTCTTTGTAGAAAAACTTCTCTTGTTAAAAAACATCTTTATTGAACTATAGTTGATATGTAAAACTGTACAAATTTCTTGCATATAATTTGATGAATATATATATACACACACACACTCATACAACAATCACCATGATCAAGACAATGGACATATCCATCACCTCCAGAAGTTTCCTTATGCCCTTTTTTTCCTGTTCATTTGTTTTTGTTTCATGCCTAGTAAGAGCACTTAACATGGGATCTACCCTCTTAAATTTTTTTAAGTACACAATACACGATTATTGACTCTAGGCATTATTTTGTATGGCAGATCTCTAGAACTTATTCATCTTGTATAACTGAGACTTCATACCCACTGAATGCTTCTCCTCATTTCCACTGATGAGAGGTGACAACTGATTTTGACCTCATGTTTGCAGAGCACTTGGCAGTCACACACCTCACAAAATACAGTCACCTGTATTTTGAATGACAAAGCTGAGCCTTAGGGATAAGCTAAGTGATTTACAGAACTAGGTCTCAAATCCATAGTTTTAGTGTCAATCTTCTCCATCCCACCATCTTTTGCAGGACAAAAGAACATCTGGACATCTAGTAATAAAGATAGTAGCAGCTTATATTGCGTGTTTGTCGTGGAACACACGCTGTTTGATGCACTTCCCATGGACTAGTTCATTTAATCCTCACCATAATCCTGACAGATAGAAATGATCATCACTGCCACTTCACAGAAAGGAAACTGAGGCTCAGGAAGGTTAAGACACTTGCCAAGTCACACAGTTTATAGGTGGGAGAGGAAAAATTTGAGCAGACTCCATGGACTTAACCACCGTGCGTACTTACTCAGTATGGGGCAATCTCTATAGTGCCCTGACCTTTCTATTTTCCATATGGAGAAAGTGAGGCCTGGAAAAGTGAAGTGGCTGGATAAAACCTGGAACTCAGGTGTCCTGTTTCCCAGGCCAGTGAGTTCTCCCTTTGCCAGCTTCATCTTCCAAAGCTAATGGCTTTTAAATGTTCCTGGGTGTCCTGCCCCTCCACAGGAAGAATGCAGGATAATTAAAATCTATCTTTCCCACACTTGTCTCCCTTTCAACATGTTGTAAACTATTTTTTTTCCTATCATTTTGGCCATTTCCAGCTGCTCATTTGGATAAGATCTGGTACCCTGGGGTTTCTCTGATGAGCAACATCACAACCCAGTCCCCTCCCATGGGAAGCCAAGGAAGGGAACAGGGAGGACAGGACACATTTTCCATTAAATTGGCCTCCTGCAATCTCTGGAGTTTAATCTTAACTTGAAAGTGTTTTTGATCAGCTGGCAGGTTGCTCCCTCCTTCCGGCCCACCCCTGTTTTTGGGCCCAGCACCCTTTCTCTCCCCTGCATTCAAAGTTATGTGTGATTGGAGGTAGGGGGTGGGATGGAATGAGTGGCCGTTCTTTTATCTCTATCTTCCAGCTGCCTTTCTGACCAGAGAGAAGTGCTAACTTCAGTACCTTTTGTAGAAGCTTTGGATCAGCTGCTATATTGAGATCTGACCTGGTGTCTGCATTTCAAAAGCATCCTCTGCCCAGTGCTCATAGCGGCAGCCTCCTCCTTCTTTCCTCCTTCCTCATGTCTCCTCCTTCTTCCACCCCCTCCTTTCCTTCTACCCCTGACCTTGTCTTCTCTTCTCTGCTCTTACACCTTTTTCTGTTACTGTTTCTGTATTGTCCTTTTATGCTTTGGAATGAATCACTAACATAGTTTTCCTGCCAAGCAAAGCAAGGTCTGATATCCTTCTAAATGGTCCAGGATTTGCAGGGAAAATAATGTCTCAATGTTCTGAAGGCCTCGTTATATATTCATTTGGCAAAATGCAGGTTTACAGAGAGAGGGAGACCATTTGCTTTCTCCATAAATGAATTCTTGGCAAGGCAATATCCATCCAGATTGAAAGTATCCTCAGGTCCTCTTTTCCCCAAGGGAGCTATGAGGCACTATTATTCCAAATAAACCAAATGTATATTCACAGCTATGGAGTAGAAAAACTCTGGACTTGGAAAAGCTAGCCATATCCTTAGTGTTTGCCAGACCTAGGTGTGAGATCTGGTCCTGCCGCCCTCTTGCTCTGTGAGCTTGGGTAGGCTCCTACCCTCTCTGAATCAGCATAGTGGGGATAATAATGGTACTTACTTCCTAGGTTTGTTCTGGGGATTCTATCAGATGATACTTAAACGTTTCACTGGACCAGCGAAAATGCTCAATGAATATCAGTTCTGTCTCCCTTTCCTTGGGGTCATTTACAGGGAAGACAGTTTTAGTTTTGGAACCCAACACTCTGCCCACTGACCCCCATTTTGAGAGATAACTGTACAACTTTGGGAAGAACAATGTCTTGGGCTACTTTTTTGAAACTTTGTTTCCTCATCTGTAAAATAAAGATAATTCTGGCTCTGATTGTCGTGAAAGCTCCATTGCAATATAATTAATGCACTCCAAGAACAAATTCATTTCAAATAATCATGTCATATTAAAGAAAACATATCACAGTAGAAAGTAATTTTAAAACATTTTCATAAACTCATCCTTTTTTGTCTAAGTATCAGAAGAAAATCCATTTTCAAGGCTTCTGCTAATTATAAACCATTTCTATGTATTTATTAGAGCAGGCCCCATAGCCATTTCTGTTCTACTATGCTGTATGCGTCTAATCCATGCTACTGTATACTTTAAAAGTAAGCCCCATATTTCCCTATATTGCTTTATTGTGCAAAAGTTTCACTCATTTAGACCTTCTGTATATGCACATATACATACACACATAGAAAGATGCACATTGAAAATTGAAATTTTTTTGCTAGAGAAAAATAGGAAAGTCTAGCTTATTTTTCATGCAAGCAACCTTAGAGGAGGAAAGATAGCTGAGGATATCTATAGCAATGGGAGGCCCCAATGACTCAAGTACCTCTTCATCCCCAGGTTGATATTTGAAATTCTGCCATCAGAACTACATCATTTAGCTTATGGCTTGGATTCCCTATATGAACGCAGCTGTCCTTGGCAACCTACACTGTTATTAGTCATTCATACCTTATTTATGCATAGTCTAAAAAAAGATGAATTGCAATGAGGGATGTTGAGAGCGAGGGCATAGGGTATATTTGGGAACAGAGGAGGAAGCAGTACCAAGAACAGGAAAATGACTTCAGAAGCTTGATGTTTTTGCAGTTTGTTGATGTTTGGTTGGACCATCTTTCCTACTCATTCCGTCTTTACTGCTTTAGTTCAGGACCTGCTGTTCTCTTTACCTGGATGGCTGAAAGGGTCCTTTTTACTCCACTCCTTGCCTCTGGAATCAACAGTACTGTCACCAGCATGGTCTTTCTAAAACCCACATCAGATTATGAGAGATTAGAACAATTTTTCTCTTTAATGCAGGCTAAACTGATGCATGATCTCTTTAAGCTCTCTGTTTCTAATAAACTGGGGGTCTAGGTTCTTGATATTCCTTGGGAAGGCACCATTCACCATAGTGTTTCTTCTCTGTGTAAGAGAAGGAAGGAGAGATTTGAGCTGAATATTCGTCAGGCCCCAGCCATCAGCCACTGCTGTGCCATCTCAATTTCCTGTATTTCAGAGACTCCTACCTAAGTTCTCCATAGCCACCTAGTGTTCATCTCCTTCAGAGCCGCTGATTCAGGTGTATGCCCTGTGTGAGTATGAATTTACTGTGAAATCTGTCTCCATCATCTCCTGTGACTGCTGAGTCCATTTTTGTGTGGGAGGGGTGAGGGCCTTTGCCTCTGCTATTCAGCACTGCATATTTTAGAAGGAAAAACAGGAGCAGGTGGATGATTAAATAAACATGTTACTAGTGGTCAAGGTAACACAAACAAAAATTTTGTATCTATTGGGACCTATTAAAGAGCTCTCAATTTGCTGTCAAGATTCTCATCTTGGCTCTGTCCCTGAATTTATAGGACAAAGTACTGCCCCTTGCTGGACCTTGGTGTTGGTGTTCTGTTCTTTAAAATAGGGATAGGAGGATGCATTGATCTGATGAACTTTAAATCCAAATGGTGCTTTGCTAAATCCTCAGCATACCATATTTCACAGGTTGGTTTTTTCCCCCTCACATTTATGAAACTGATTTGCATCTCACAATCAATGGCATGTGATAGTTTAATTGGCAACATTTTTTCTTTGTTGGTGATGCATACAATTATAATGTGTCATGCAGTTGATGGCATTCCAATCTGATGAATTGTGCTTCATTCATTATTCCTTTCTTCTTCTTATGACCATGTGGGCCAAGAGAAGGAACCAGGTCTGATAGCAGACAGTGTCTTCTTTCTGCATCCTTTCTCAAATTAAGCCATCTGGTTGTAACCTTTAGGATTAGGCTTAGCTGCATAAAAAAGAAGCCCTACAAATAACATGGCTGTAGAAAAATCATGTCTTTCTTTCTCATATATGAGAATTTCAGAAGAAGGCAAGCCAGGATTGGTATGGCAGCCTTGAGATGCTCAGGAGCCCAGGCTTCCATTATATTTCATCTTCTTTATCCTAATGCACAGCTTGGTACTCAAGCTCACTGTTAGCCCACGATAGTGGACGGAGCTTTAGTTTTTCCTTGGCAGGGTGCAGGAAGAAAGAAAAGAAGGGAACAAATGATCCACTTTCATCAACTCAGGTCGCTTTAAAAGGACTTTATGGAATTATCCCACAAAAGTACTTACTGTCTGTCCAGAACTTGGTTGCATGATCAACTCTAGTTGAAAGGGAGGCTTGGGAATATAATCTTTTTGCTTGATGCTTTGCTGCTTCAAATAAAATTAGGCTCTTCTATTAAGGGAACAAGGCTATTGGGTGGGCACTAAGTAGTCTCTGCCACATCAGTGAGGTATGGAGTCTATGAATCTGGACATCAGGAGATAACATTTCTAATTTAATCTTTCCTTACTTGGCCTCACTTTTCTCATAGATATAATGTGGTTAATAATGTTTCTATCTATTGGAAATATTTTTCTTGCAAGTACTTGAGACATAGTTATGAAACAGCTTCTTTAATAAAAGATATACTCTAAAATTAAGGGATTTGGTTTTTTAAAAAAATTTATCAAGAAAATCTTTACAAAGATAAAGACCATCATGAATGGTCTGGCTTCTCACTCTGCAGATCTTCATTTCCTAACTTGTATTCTTTTTTCAAACATGAAAAGTGGCTTCCAGGTAATCTATGCCTCCAAGTCCAGCCTGGACCAGAATCAAATGTTCTGAGCTATGGGCATCTATGTCTTTAAGCATGAAGCTGTCCTTGTTTCGACTCTGCTGCCTAGAAACCTTCAGACCATTCTCTTTTTACTCCAGTTGTAATCCCTCATTCTGCAGATTAATTCCCTTTCATTTCTTCTGCTAGTGACAGACACTGGACACTGCATGGGCTCTTGTGACTGCCTGGGGTTTTTCACATGAATATGGAAGTAATTTTGAGGCCAGGGGAGATGTGAGAATCAGGCTGCCTGGGTTTAAATCCATTAACAACTTTTATATCTACACGACTTCAGAAAGATTACACCCCACCTGGGCCCACTACCACCTTGCAGTTTCCTTGTAGGAAACATAGAACTGTTGGAAATATTAAAATCCAACCTGCGGAGATGTGAGGATAAAATAGATGCGGTATGTGTAAAGCCCCAATACAGTCTCTGACCCAGAGTAGGTGCCTTTGTTGACTCTGCAATAAAGAATCCTGGAAATGTAGATCCAGGAGAAGACTTAGAAATCATTGGTTCTAGCTGGGCGCGGTGGCTCAAGCCTGTAATCCCAGCAGTTTGGGAGGCCGAGACGGGCGGATCACGAGGTCAGGAGTTTGAGACCATCCTGGCTAACACGGTGAAACCCCGTCTCTACTGAAAAATACAAAAAGCTAGCCGGGCGAGGTGGCTGGCGCCTGTAGTCCCAGCTACTCGGGAGGCTGAGGCAGGAGAATGGCGTAAACCCGGGAGGCGGAGCTTGCAGTGAGCTGAGATCCGGCCACTGCACTCCAGCCCCGGCGACAGAGCAAGACTCCGTCTCAAAAAAAAAAAAAAGAAATCATTGGTTCTTTCCCTTTCTTTTTATAAACAGAAAAGAAGGCCAGAGAGTGGAGAGTGACTTGCCTGTGGTCACAAAGCTAGTATGAGTATCAGAGCTCTAACTCAAGTCTGAATCTTCTGACTCACAAATGCCAACTTTTACCCACATCCCAACTCAGAACACATGTAGGTTTCTGTCTTTAAGTTTTACATTAAGAAACTAAATGCTTACATTAGAAAAAGGGATGAACTCCTTTTCAGCCCATGGAATGTGTCTGACATGGGAAGCAGGTCTTGGTGGCTGGTACCACCGTTCATCTCTCTCACAGCATTTGAAGCAATCTTCAGTGATGACAGAAGCTACAGAACACTCGTGACATCAGCCTGACTCCCTGGACTGGTGGGGTCAGGATGGGGTTGTCCCCCGACAAGATTAGAAACAAAGCAGATGTTCCTTGGACTTGGCTGTCCACAGGGTGCCAACAGCTGCCATTGTCGGGAAGTGCTGGGCTGACGGCTGATAATGGGGTGAAGCCCTGTGATAGCTGTGGCTCTCACTAGGGGCCTGGGTTTGGAAATGCCCATGAACATAATAAAATTTCCTGCGATACTGCTACATAGAGACAGTCATGCTCTGCTGGGTGTCTGGCTAAT
This sequence comes from Rhinopithecus bieti, assembly GCF_001698545.2. NCBI lineage: Eukaryota > Metazoa > Chordata > Mammalia > Primates > Cercopithecidae > Rhinopithecus > Rhinopithecus bieti. The sequence continues at coordinate 2,698,910 of NW_016807962.1, forward strand.
GTCCATAAACTTATAGATAGCATTGGCTGATAGATGTCCACCACTGACAAATAACCATTGTTGCTGATCAGCTCCTCCTTCAAGAAAGAGCTCGTGGTCCAGTGCAAGGACTGGGTTAAGGGATGGCATCCAGCTGCTAGATCTTTTGGGCTCACCTAAGCTTTCAAGATGAGGTCATGTTCTTCTTGGGGCAGCCCCTGTTTCTCAAATGATATTTTGCTCTTTCTAATTACTTTATTAACCCAGCAGACATTTGCTAGGTCCTTGTAAATAAAAGACAGCAAAGGTGGAGATCAAAGGTGCTCTTAGACCAGAGGAAAAAGCATGCAGTAAGCCAAGGAGTAAGGAGATGAAGATGCCTGAGCACCACCCTCAAGGAGCCTAATGTGTGACAAAGAGGAGTGCCTGATCATGGTAGTGATGCAGATCCCTCGTGGCTTGGTGCTGTCCTTGCCGTAGTGAGTGAATTCTCATGAGATCTGGTTGTTTAAAATGTGTGGCAGCCCCTCCCTTCTACTGTCTCTCTTGCTCCTGTTTCCACCATGTGACATGCCTGCTCCCCCTTTGCCTTCTGCCATGATTGTAAGCTTCCTGAGGCTTCCCCCAAAGCAGATGCTGGTGCTATGCTTCCTGCATAGCTTAGAACCCTGAGCCAATTAAACCTCTTTGCTTTATTAATTACCCAGTTACAAGTATTTCTTTATTGCAAGGCAAGAATGGCCTAACACAGCAGGTTTTGCAGAGGTATTGACATTAGTTTTGGACTTTGAAGTAAAGACTGTGTACACCAGAAGTAGGGATGACAAGGCTGGCAATCAAGGACCTGAGGTGTATTAGCCTGTTTTTGCATTGTTATAGAGATATATCTGAGGATGGGTAATTTATAAAGAAAAGAGATTTATTTGGCTCATGGTTCTACGGGCTGTACAGAAAGCATGGCATCAACATCTGCTTCTGGCAAGAACCTCAGGAAGCTTCCACTTATGGTGGAAGGCTAATGGGGAGCAGGTGCATCACACAGTGAGAGATGGAGCAAGAGCAAAAGGAGCAAGAGAGAGGGGAGGAGGTGCCACAGTCTTTTAAACAACCAGCTGTCATGTGAACTACCAGAGCAAGAATGCATTAATCACCAAGGGCATGACACTAAGCCATTTATGTGGGATCTGCCTCATGACCCAGACACCTCCCAGCAGGCCCCACCTCCAACATAGGGGATCATATTTCAACATGAGATTTGGAGGGGACAGATATTAAAACCAATCAGGGCATCTGCGTGGAGAAAAGCAAGAAGGCAGGAGATTGTGCTCAGCACTTAACGATGGTAAGTTTGTTCATTTTGCCACTTTGCCTGGCGCTAAGGGGGCCCTGCCTACCTCTCCAGCTCATTCAGCCCTCTATCCCTGCTGCTTACCTTTAGTCCCATTGGCTTGTCAGTTCCTAGATGTCCCAGGCGAATCTCCACTTTTACATCTCGCTTATGCTGATCCTTATGCCTAGAATCTTCTCTTCTCATCAGAGAGGATATCTCTTGTGTTCACCGCTGTTTCTACAGTGCCCAGCATGGATGCTGGAACATAGTAGGTACTCAGTTATTATCCACTGAGTGAATGAACAACAAGAATAACATTGAACAGGCAGGTTGGTAACAATTCTTGAACCTTCTTAAAAGCTGAGTTAAATAGACTGAGTTTTATTGTTAAGCAATGGAAAAACTCATACTTATTCATTGAAAAAAGTTCTCCAAACCTCCTTGGTAAGATTAATAGCATCTTATATATCTATGGCACATCTATATACATTATCACATTATCCTTTTAGTGATTCCTTGAGAGCATTTAGGCAACTCCTTGAGGATAAGTCTGAAGCTCAGGGAGGTTGAATGGGGGGTAACAAGTTCACCTAGCTAGGCTTGTGACAGAGTCAACTTAACTCCAGGTCTAATGACTTCACTTTCTTACTCCTTTTTTTCCTATTGTGCTATTGTTCTTTATTGGAAGAAATAGCATTTTGTACATTAGAAATAATCAGAAACCATAGAAGGCAGTGAATATAGATAAAAATATATGTGTATTCTCAGGGGCCCACAGCACAGGGCAGACAAAATTTGCTAAGAGGAAAGCTGATGTCTTCATGGAAGGAGTTATTTCTTGTGCCAATCAGTCCTAAGCCAAATACAGATTATCCTACTTGAATGCTTACTGATTTGAATAGTCAATGAAAAAAGATGCAATTTATGTCTTTACAAATAGTTTTGGGACAATTCTTCTTAGCTCCTTAGCTGCTACGTTTCTACTCCTTACTTCTTTGGTCATTCCATTTTGTTTGAGATGCAAAAAGAAACAGAGGCCCAACATTAGAGCTGCCTCTCCCTTGTGGAAATGAGAAGTCACTATGTACAAATAGGAAGCTTATTTTCTAAGCATCTTTTGAAATCTCCAAATCCATTCAAAGGCAGAAGATGGTGTTCTCCAGGTATGCTTTTTGTTTAGAGGACTGAGCAGCAATGATGTCAATTCTTTGGGGGACACTGCAAAAGTGGAATACAGTACAGAGGTTTCAAACCTAGCTTATCATTTGAATTACTTGGGGGTAGTATTTAAAATATTAGGTTGGTGCAAAATTAGTTGGGTTTTTTGCCATTTAAAAGAGTAATGGCAAAAACTGTAATTACTTTTGTACCAACTTAATACAAGAACCTCACCCATGGAGACTTAGCTCCTATAGGTCTGAAGAGGGATAGTGGGGATCTATTTTTAACTCCCATTAAAAGTGATTCTGATGTTAGCCAGACTTGAGCCCCCAGATGTAAGAAAAGGAGCAATATCATACTAGTTCTTTATCATATAGGTCAATGTATAAAACCTGATAAATAAGATTTACTCCATGTAGGGGAAGCCTGGTTCAAATTTGAAAATCAACCAATGTAATCTATTATGTCAATAAACTAAAGAAGAAAATCGTATGATCACATAAACTGACACATTTGAAAAAATCCCAAACTAATTCATAATAAAAGCTTTCAGCAAACTTTTATCCTTAACTTGATAAAATCATCTATAAAATCCTATAGCTAATGTGACACTTAATGGTGAAAGATTAAATACTTTATTCCTAAGACTGGGAATAAGGAAAGGATGCCCACTCTTATTCAACATGCTACTGGAAATGTTAGCCAGGGTACTAAGACAAGAAAAAGAAATAAAAGGCATATTTCAACATAACCAAGAGAGTAACTTCCAAATGTCTCACTATAAAAAAATGATATGTAAGTGAGGTGAAGGAGATGTTAATTAGCTGGGTTTAATCATTCCTCATTGTCTACATATAGCAAAACATCACATTGTACCCCATAAATATATACAATTATAATTTGTCAATTAAAATAATAATGTAAAAGGGGATTAAAGATTGATAAAAACAAATTAATAAAATGTTTCCTATTTGCAGACGACATGATTTTCTACATAGGAAACCCAAAGTTTAGAATCTATAAAATCAAAACAACAACAACAGCAACAACAACAACAAAACTCATGTTAATAAGTGTGTTTAGCAAGCTTACAAGTTCCAAGATACAATTTTAACACAAAAATCAATTGCATTTCTGTATACTAAAAATGAACTTGCAAATATCAAAATTAAAATAAAATATCATTTAGAATCATGCCAAAGAAAATGAAATACTAGATATGCTTTTAAGAAAACATGCACAGGATCTCTATGCTGAAAAATATAAAACAACTAATAAATCAAAGGAGACCTAAATGAATAGAGAATAATACTGTGCCATGGACTGGAAGGGTCAACATCATATAAATTCTCCCCCAAATTGATCAACAGGGTTAATGTAATTCCTATCAAAATCTCAGGAAAGTTTCTTTTTTGACACATACTTATTCTAAAATGTATATAGGAGGGCACAGGCTCTAAATAGCTAAAGTGATCTTGACAAAGAATAAAATGAGAGATATCACTCTACCTGATATAAGGCTCACTATATAGCCACAGTAATCAAGACAGTGAGGTATTAGCCAAAGGATAGACATATAGGCCAATGGAACAGAATAGAGAACCTAAAAATAGCCACACATAGGTATGGCCAACTGAGTTTTGACCAAGGTGCAAAATTAACTTACTGGAGGAAGAACAGCCTTTTCAATAATTTATGTTGGAGCAATTGGACATCCAGGGCAAGCAATAAATAAATAAATAAATAAATAAATAAATAAATCCAACTCCTTACAAAAAATTGCCTCAAAGTGGATCATAGACAAATTTAAAATATAAAAGCATAAAACTTTTAGAAAAAAATAGGAAAAAATATTCAGGATTCAGGGCTAGGAAAATAATTCTTAGACTTGACACCAAAAGCACAATTTGTAAGGGGGAAAAATGATAAATTGACCAAATCAACATTTAAAAAGTTTGCTCTTTAAAAGTCTCTGGCTGGGTGCAGTGGCTCATGCCTGTAATACCAGCACTTTGGGAGGCTGAGGTGGGCAGATCACGAGGTCAAGAGATCAAGACCATCCTGGCAAACATGGTGAAACCCCGTCTCTACTAGAAAAATACACAAATTAGCTGGATGTGGTGGCAATGTGCCTGTAGTCCCAGCTACTCAGGAAGTTGAGGCATGAGAACCACTTGAACCTGGGAGGTAGAGGTTGCAGTGAGCCGAGATTGTGCCACTGCACTCCAGTCTGGCAACAGAGCGAGGCTCCATCTCAAAAAAAACAAAAAAAAAAAAGTCTCTATTTAAAGAGTGTGAAAAGACAAACTACAGACTAGGGTCAAATATTTGCAAAGCACATGTTTCACAAGGAACTGTTATCTAGAATATATATATTCTATATTATAATAAATACTAAATACTTTCTAATTCTCAAAACTCAACAGTGAAAAGGCTAACAATCCAATTAGAAAATGGGTAAAAGAGGGGAAAATATATTTTATCAAAGAGGATATACAAATAGCAAATAAACACATGAGAAAGTGTTTAATATTATTGGCCATCAAGTAAATACATATTAAAATAAAAATGAGATATCACTATACACCTATCAGAATGTATAAAATAAAACATAGTGACAACATAAAATGCTGGAAATAATGCAGACAGACCAAATCACTCATACACATGACCCGGAAAATTTACTCAGGCACCTTCCTTCTAGAGATATGAAAACTTATGTTCACACACAAAACTGTACACAGATGTTCATAGCAGCTTCATTTGTAATCACACAAAACTGTAAACAGCCTATATGTCCTTCCACAGATAATGATCAAACAAACTGGTACATTTATTCTATGGAATATTGCTCAGCAAGAAAAAAGAACAAGCTGATGATACATGCAGTAATTTAGATGAATCTCTAGGAAATTATGCTGAATGAAGAAATCCTTATCCAAAATTGCTATACACTGTATGATTTTATTTATAAGACATCTCTGAAAACACAAAATTTTAGAAATTGACAACAGGTTAGTGGCTGCCAGGGGTTAGAGAGGGTGGGATGGGGCATAGTTGGTGTGGTTATAAAGGGGCAAGAGGAGGGATCCTTGAAATCTTGGAAATGCTCAATATATTGATGGAGGTGGTAGATACATGAAGCTATACGTGTAATAAAATAAGAATTATACAAATATATGTTAACATGCATATACACACACAAGTAAAATGGGATAAATCAGAGTAAGTTCAGTGGGTTGAATCAATGTCAGTATCCTGGTTGTGATGTTACACCATAGTTTTAGAAAACGTTACCATGGTGGAAAATGGGCAAAGGTGCAAGGTGTAAATGAATCTACAATTATCTTAATACATATTTCAATTAAAAACATAGAGTATTTGGTTTTTTGTTTTCCTGACTGGACCCAGTCAATATATATAGCCTTAGGATGAAGTCAACATTATATAAAGTAGAGCAAAAAGATGCAAAATAGTTAGGTCTGTTATGATCTTGCTAAGCCTTGGATCAAACCAAGTTGAATGTTCATTCTATCTCTGTACTTCCCAATCACATAAGCCAATACATTTTCTTATTGTTTAAGTTGTATGAACGATCAATAGATTTTCCTTTCCTATTACAGGGAAAGTTTCCATTCATGCCTCTGGGAGGCGAACTGAAGATAAATTTTACAAAACTCACTTGTGGGTGGCAGTGATGATGTAGCAGAAGTACGCAGTACTTGGAAGTACTTAAGCTTGAAGCTCTTTAATAGCTGGGTGACCTTAAGCAAATTATTTATATTCTCTGAAGAGGCTACTGAGTTCTAAGGCTTTTGTGGTAAGGCTCCATCCATGAAACAAATACTAAGTGTTTTGTCTGAGTTTTAGAACAGCAGGTTAAATACACAAAGTCTCCACCTCATAGGAGTTTCATTCTAGCACATGAAGGCACACCTTAAATACATAACCAATTAAATAAACAATACAGTGTGTTGTATTATAAGCAATATAATACATTAAAAAACAATACTCGGCCGGGCGCGGTGGCTCAAGCCTGTAATCCCAGCACTTTGGGAGGCCAAGACGGGCGGATCACGAGGTCAGGAGATCGAGACCATCCTGGCTAACCCGGTGAAATCCCGTCTCTACTAAAAAATACGAAAACTAGCCGGGCGAGGTGGTGGCGCCTGTAGTCCCAGCTACTCGGGAGGCTGAGGCAGGAGAATGGTGTGAACCCGGGAGGCGGAGCTTGCAGTGAGCTGAGATCTGGTCACTGGACTCCAGCCTGGGCGACAGAGCGAGACTCCGTCTCAAAAAAAAAAAAAAAAAAAAAACTAAAAGAGAAAAACAAAGCAAATATTAGAGTGTTGTGGGGTAGGAGGGCGGGGGCTGATATTTTATTGTGTGGTCAGGGAAGGTGTGAATTATCATATGACATTTTAAAATACCTTTAAGTTCAGGGGTACACGTGCAGGTGTGTTCCATACGTAAATGCGTGTCATGGGAGTTTGTTGTATCATTCAGGACATAGGCACGGGCAAATATTTCATGGTGAAGATGCCAAAAGCAATTGTAAGAAAAGCAAAAATTGGCAAATGGGATCTAATTAAACTAAAGAACTTTTGCAAGCAAAATAAACTATCAACAGAGTAAACAGACAACCTACAGAATGGGAGAAAAATTTTGCATACTATGCATCTGACAAAGGTCTAATATTCAGCATCTATAAGGAACTTAAGTAAATTTACAAGAAAAAAAAATCCCCATTAAAAAGTGGGCAAAGCACATGAGCAGACACTTTTCTGAAAAGAAGACATACATGTGGCCAATAATCATACAATAAGACATTTGAACAGAGATTTTAAGGAATTGAGTAAATGAGTCATCTGGCTATCTGGTCGAAGAGCATCCCCAAGCAAAAAGAGGAAACAGCTTGCCTCTTCGCACATGTGTTTATAGAGCTGTTAAAAATGATCTGGTTAATCTCTTAAGGAATCTTTATTCTCTGATTGTCCAAAACATTGTATTGACTAGATGTGTAGTAAGAAACTAAAATTTTTATTAAAATAGTCACTTCTCAGTTGCCTGAGTTGGTTTCCTATGAAAAAACCTGTATGTGACTTTTTGGCTCACATGGATGGAGAAAACATGTGTAATTCCCTATCAAGGGCAACGAGCTCAGATGTTAGTTTCTCTTCTTTTTCCATCTCAGTAGTGTGGCATGCAGAAGGAAAAAAGATAAGTGGGTGTTAGTGGACATGAGCTTGGAGGTATCTGTGCCCAGTATTCTCATCTGTCAAAAAGTCATACTTGTAAGGTTAACTTCATAACGTTGTGGATGTGTGAATTAAATGAGGAAATGGAGGAAAAGGCACTTTTATAAACTTTAATATCTTTAGTTTCAGGTTAGCGAGATCATTCCCATGACTTGGTGGCCCAAAACCTTTTCTTGTGGGTAGGGAAATAGGCATGGAAACCCTGGACCCTAACACCCCGAAAAAAATGCACATATAGGCAGTTTTGCATTTGATTTCAGAGTAAGCCTGAGATACTCTGAAACCCATCTAATGAGGCTCAGGTAAAGACCCCTATTAAACTATTAGGTTGGCATTTTAAAAAATCAAATAAAACATGTGTTATTATAAGAGTAAAATGGGAAAATAGACAGGAAAGGACTTTGTGTGTTGTAAGATGGTGTATCTACATGGGTTATTAAATGTTTATGAGGACGCATTTGTGTAGAGGCATGAGTGAATTAGTGCATTCATCTGATCCTGTGCTTGTTGTGATGGTAAAGGAGGATGATGTATTGCTTGTTTGTGAAAACATATGCCAGTCCATTTGTGGGCCCTGGTGGGCATAGTTCAAACATATGTGTGAGTGTGTGCATCTGTGGATATGCCTCTGTGTCTGCGTGCCTCTGTTACAGCTTGTTGGAAGTGAAGCCCTCCCTTTTGGATCAATGCACCAAAAGATGGATCTTGTATAGAGCAGGAGCCGACATACTGCAAGGTTGTCTGAAAAACTCTTTTGTAAGAAGATGCTAGCACAGTCTGAAAAACATTGACCATGTTCAGAATCATGTCTGCTGATTTTCTGCCACTTTTAAAGGGAAAAGGAAAACATAATCCTCTCTGGTCTTCAGTTGTTTTCACTTATTTTGTTCCTTCTAGTGATGGAGGTCCAAAAGGAGAAAAAAGTTTTATCAGGAAATAAATTCCTTCTGCTCCCTGGATTTTCAGGAGGAGGGGACAGAGCATGGTGGCAAGAATTTGAATTTGGGAGTCAAAATATATGAATTCTAATTCCTTCTGTACCACTGGGTGGCTGACACATCTTGGACAAGTTGTCAAAGCTTCCCAAGCTACAAATTGCTTATTACTAGGATGGGGATAATAGCTATTTTTACTACATTTTGGAATTGTTGAGAGTATTATAAGTGGTAACATGTGCAATAATTTGCATAGAATAAACACATTTATTTTATAAAAGAGTTATATTTCATGTCTAGTCAGCAAATGTAAAATCCTTGGGAGAATTAAATAGTGCTTTCTTTTCTGTAGTGGGCTTTCTAGATTAACTCTGAAAACGAGCTGGGGAAATTCTCATTATGTATTTATTTATAACAGATGTTTTCCCAGCACCTATTTTATGCCAGGCACTGTGTTAGGTGTTGAAGATACAGTGGAAAACAAATTCCTTTTTTAGTAATAATCCCTACATAAAGAAATCTACAGTTTACTGAGAGACATAGGCATTAAGCAAGCAGACAAATAAATGTATCATTAGAACTGTAGTAAGAGTAAAAAAGGAATACCAACAGGAGCTGTGAGAAGACTAATGGGAATGATCTAATGTAGACTAAGTCATCAAGGAAGGCTTCTCTGAGGAGGTGACTTTCAACCCGAGATCAGAAGGGAATTGGTTGAACTGGTATGGAGCTAAAAAATTCTCTAAATTCTGCCTCTTAAGATCTGTTTTTCCCTCTGTGATTCTGTGAAACAAACATGAAATTGAATTCCTATTCCATGCTGAAAAGTAAGTAAGAGAAAAGGGTGGAGGAATATATGTAAGGAGACTATTAAGAGATAAATCTTATTTTTATATTGTAGCCTCTTTTCTTCAAACTGTTCCTAATCCCCTGATTTTTGGCTCATAAATAGATAGAATTTTCCCTCACGTTACAGCCTTGCCTAAAGACAATGAACGATTTAACAACAAATGATTTATGTACTGAAATCTGGAGAGATTTTACTCATAAAAATACTCCAGCCGTTTGTCTTGATCACCCGATATATCAGAGCACACAGATGCCTCTGAATTAACTGCAAATTAAATGATTCAAGCCAGTTGGTAAAGTATAATGGGGAGTGGGGTTTGTGGGGGATACTGAAGGAGGATGATCACCACTGTGATTGTATCCTCATCAACTTAGAAGGCACAAGGCTTCCACTGCTCATGGCAGGATTGAAAGCAAGAGGGGTGGATGTGAGAGCTGGGACCTTGGGGACTTGCTGGGTGGTTTAATGTCCAGCCATTAACTCTTTTATTGAGTACTGATCATGTGTTAAAACAGTGAGGATGCAATGGTGAGCACATCAGATACGAGTGCCGTTCTTTGAGAACTTTCAGTCTTATGGGAGGAGAAGATGATAAAACAAACAAGATAGCTACTAATAAATCTTGATTACAGTGTCACTTCAATTTAGCAAAAACTGAGCATGGATCAGACCATGTTGCTGCCTTCCAGATACCACGACTTCATTTCCTCTGCTAAGTAATTCTCAGTCTTCTCATATCCACGTATTTGATCATCCACTTGCTTATTCAACAAATATGTTTCCCAAGCTTCTATTATGCCTTTTATTCTGTGTAGGAGCCCCAGAAGATGAATCAGATGGAAACCCCAACTTTAGGGAAGCTTATAATCTCACAGGGGCAAAAAGCCATTCTTGCAAATCATTACAGCACAAGGCAGAATTACGTAAACATGTAAGAAGAGTTTTATTGGAGAAGTTGTAAGTATTCAGAGGGAACTGAGATCTTATTTAGTTGGGGTAATTGACTCCATTGAAGAAGCCAAGAAATCTACAAATATGTACCGAGTGCCTTGCTCTAATGTAGACTATGTGCAAGTTTTTGGGCTTACAGAGGTGATCAGACAGAGGCGCTGCCCAATTGCAGGTTCCACTGTAGCAGACGGGACAGACATTTAGATAATAATTTCAGTACAAGGAAGGCCATTTATCCATTTGACAAACATTTTCCAAAGTTTTACCATGTCCCAGCCTTTGTGCTGTTTTATGTGGGTGTAAGGTGAGTCCCCTTGTCCCTGTGGGACTTTCATGCTTACTATCTGACAGACATATTTGATTATTTTACTAGGCATCACCAGTTTTAATTATTTTCAGATTGAGTAGCAATGGGGGCACCCATGGTTAACTAACTTTCCTACTGGGGTCAATGCATTGAAAATCCAATGAGCAAAATTAAGTTGGGAGTGATTCAACGAGCAGCCTGCCTCCTAAAAATCCAAAAGGTGGACTAGAGTGGTCAAATCGGAAGACGGGAGAAATTTGAAGTCCAGGCAGTCTGCCAGCAGACAGAAGGTCTGTTGGAGGAGAGGGAAAGAAACTAACATTTACTAGGCATGTACTACTAGGGAAGACATTATGCTAGTTGTTTTATATGTATTATTATTATTATTATTATTATTTTAGTCTTTACAATGGACAATTACAAGAGAAAGTCACGGCCCAGATCTAGGTAGGACTTGGGATCCTGGTCATACCAGAAAAACACTGAGCTAAATTTCTAGGAACTCAGTCACACAGGGCTGGAGAAAAAGAACAGGGCTTTAGAAAAGAGAAAGGAGTGTGCTGATGAAAAATGTGAATTTATTCACTCATAAAGGCTGGAAATGAGTGATATGATGGATGATCAGCTGAAGCTGCTGAGAGCCTTCCTGCCCTGCATCATGTTCATATTGACCCTAAAGCCCTCTGCAGGTGAGGGCCAGTGGTGCTCTCTACAAACAGAGGAGGGAGGTGAAGACTGGAAACCTATAGAGTTGGCATAGAGGAACAGAGCCATACATTTGACTCACCGGGACCACTGTTCTTGATTTCCACTCTTAATGTCCCCCATGTCCAGATGAGATCAGGTAACTCCAATGTATACTCTTGAAGCCCTGGTGGTTTTAATTCATGGCACTTGTATTAAAAATTGTTTAATTGCAAGTAGCTAAAACCCAATTTAAAACCAGCTTAAAGGATAAAGAAAATCTGTTTATTTTTAAAACTTTATTGGTGTATAATTCATAACCATACAATTCATCCATTTAAAAAATATATACAATTCAGTTAAATGGTTTTTAGTGTATTCACAGATATGTGCAATCATCACCACAGTCAATTTTAGAACATTTTCATCACTTCAGAAAGAAATTCCATACGTTTTAGCTATCAGTGCCTATCAGCCCATCCCTCTCTTACCTAACCAACTGCTAATCAACTTTCCATCTCTAGAGATTTTCCTGTTCTGGATACCTCATATGAATTGAATCATACAGTATGATTTTTAAAAAATGACTGGCTTCTTTTGCTTAGCATAATGCTTTTGAGGTTTATCCATGTTGTAGCATGAATACTTCATTTCTTTTTATAGCTGAATCATATTCTATTGTATGGATATACCACATTTTTCTTAACCCTTCAACCTGAGTTATTTCCATCTCTTGACTGTTATGAATAATGCTTCTGTAAAGATTAATTTACAAGTTTTTGGGTGACTATGGTTTTATTTCACTTGGATATGGCAAAGATGGAATTGGAATTGGTAAGTCAAATGGTAACTCTATGTTTAATCATCAGAGGAACTACCAAACTATTTTCCAAAGTGGCTGCATCCTTTTCTGTTTTCACCAGCAGTGTATGTGGGTTGATTTCTTCGCATGCTCACCAACAGTTGTTAGTATCTGACTTTTTGTTTCTAGTCATCTTAGTAGGTGTGAAGTGGTATCTTATAATAGTTTTGATTTGCATTTCCCTGATGAATAATGATGTTGAGCATTTCTTCATGTGCTTATTTGCCATTTGCATATCTTCCCTGGAGAAATGTCTATTCATATCATTTGCTGAATTTTAAAATTGGGTTGTTTATTTGTCTTTTTATTACCGATTTTGTGTGTGTGTGTGTGTGTAGATATTCCCAGGTATGGCAGGTTTCATATGAAGCTAGATCCAATGGCTCAAGCATATTGCCAAAACTTCGTTTTCTTTATACATCTTATTCTTCCATCCACAGAGATTGACTTCCTCCTGTTTGGTTCTCTTGCTGGTTGAAAAATGGGCTGCTAACCACTGCTGGGTCAAATACTTTCCCTGCCACATCCACTGGCAGAGAAAGGGTGTTTCCCTTCCCACTATAAAAGTTCTAGACCTCCCTTTGATAAGATTTATTTAGGTCACATAATTACAGTGGTGATGAGACAGAATTTACACAGATTATACTGAGCTGTTTAGACCACATTTAAAGAGCTGAGATTAGGCTCGGTTCCTGTCCCCAGTCCAAATGTGCATGACTACTACACAATGGAAAGGCAGCAACATAATCTATTCTAGCACTTTTGTAACGATTGGTTTATATGATTATCTGATTAAAATCTATGCTTCCCATTAGAGTATGAAGGCAGGGAACCATTTTACTTTGGCTTACTTGCATTTAGAACACCATCCTCATTCTCATGATATTAACGAACAGCCGTGGACCAGATACTGTGTATGTGGTCTGCATGGATTTGTGTCGTAAGTTTGGGATTATTATTACTATCCTCATTTTATACATGAAGAAATTCAGGCTCAGACAGGTTAAAAGACTTGTTGAGTGAAAGTGGTGGAGCTGGGATTTGAACCCAGGTTGCCTGAGTCCTTAGTTACTCTTGACCATCTTTCTTGTGAATAATGAATAATTTTCATCTTAACAGCTCCTTGCACAATGTGTGGTACAAAATAGGCATAGGTACTCAATAAATATCTATCAAATTGCAGTGAAATCTAATTCTAATATTTTTAAATAAAGGCATGAATTTCTCTTTTGTGGCAGAAAAGTAGTAGAGGTCAGAGACCAAACTGAAGAGTCAGGTGCCTGGAAGAGTTTCTCAGCAGCTCCTTCCATCACACAGATTCTGCTGTCCCTAGCTTGGAGACAGAGGTCTGGGTCAGAGTATCTGAGGGCCCACATGTCAGTCAGACACATCCTCCGACCTTCACTGAGCTGTCCTCCCGGGAGGTCATACCAACTTCTCGATGTGCATGAGTGAGTGTAGAAATCCAGAAATCAACTTTGAAACCAGGCCTTAAATGCCTTCTGTGATAAATAATTTAAAAGTCCTGTAGGTTCTTTTATTTCCCATCCTTCGAATCAAAAGAAAATAATGTGAGATCAAAACCCCAGAAGAATATGAAGAAAATATTCAGAAAAGATATAGGTGCTTGGAATAAAAAACATTTTCTTTTCCTATGCATCAAAAGAAGCTCCCAGTTTATCAGACATTTTCACGTGGGCTATAGCACACTGGGATGAAAATAAAAGCATAGCAGTGAATTCTAGGTCATTAGACTGGAAAGCCAGCTGAAAGAAGCAGGATCTTGTCTTTCCTTTGAGACAGACACATTTGCAAAAGATGTTTTCAATTTATGACTATTTCTCAATTTTCTCTCCACATTTGGGATTGTGAGAATATCTTGTATGATCTGAAAAATAAAATCTTTAGGTGAATTATAGTTTATACTTTTCTATATTTTTTAGATGCTTTCACTTGCATCATCTCATATGATCCTCATGACAAGGATTGTATATCCCTTTTGATGCAGGAAGGTTAGTATTATTGGTCCAATTTTACAGAACATAAAATTGAGGCCCATGATGCTGCACTGATATCTTGAATGTCACACAGCTGGTGAGGGCAAACACTGAAATTGTACTAAAATCTTTGTCCCTCTGTGGTTTGAAGAATAAAAATATTAAGGCTTTCTGGGAAATGCAGACATGCGCTCAAACCGTCTGCCATGTTTCTAGCTGGGTGGCTTTAATCAAGTTATTTTAACTTCATCTTCTTCATTTGTAAAGGTAGGTTAATACCTACATTGCAAAGCTGTGGTGAGGATTAAGTGAGACAATGCATGTAAAGTGCCAAATTGGGGGATTTGAGATGGCCTGATAGCAATTCTCTTTTCTGAGTTTGAACTGAATGAGAAATAGAATTGCTAAAGTAGGCCGATGGGGCAAATGAAAATTATATTGGTAGAAACCAGAGTCCTTAATATTGAACTCTGAAAGCAGGAAGACTTATCATTCAGCCACACACAACATCTGGTGATCCAAGGAAGGATGGCACTGTTCAACTCAGTGTTTGATTTAGCATCAAGGAAGTTTAAAATTCTGGGGGACATGATTATCAAATATTATTTTATTTAAAAGAGTTATAATGTGGCTAAAGAAATGGAGATCCAGAAATGGTATCTGACTTACCCAAAGTTATACAGCAGCCAGGGAGGGACAAAGCTGGAAATAAAATCTAGTCTTTTGACTCCCAAGATGAATCTCCTCCCAGTACACCATGCTGTCTCATTTCCCAGAAACTAGAATGATCTTGCAAGAAGTGTCTTTGACACACTGATTTCAATTCTTTTGGATATATACCCAAAAGAGAGATATAGTCAACAGATCTATGAAAAAATGCTCCAACTCTCTAATCATCGGGGAAATGCAAGCTAAAACCACAATGAGATATCACTTCATGCATGTTAGAATGGTGATTATCAAAAAGACGAGTAATAACAAGTGTTGGTGAGGATGTTAAGAAAAGGGAACCCTTGTACATGGTTGGTGATGATGTAAATTAGTGTAAAATTTGGTGTGTCAAAGAGATATCTATACTCCCATGTTTACTGCAGCACTACTCCTAATAGTCAAGATATGGAATCAACCTAAGTGTTCATCAAGAGATGAATGGTTAAAGTAAAGGTGGTATAAATATATAATGGAATATTATATAGCTTTTAAGAAGGAAATTCTGTCATTTGTGACAACATGGATGGAACTGGATGACATTATGCTAAGTGAATAAGACAGGCACAGAAAGACAAATACTGTATAATTTCATTTATATATGAAATCCTAAAAAGTTGATCTCACAAAAGCAGAGTGAAAAGGTGGTTACCAGAGGCTGAGAGAGTCAGGAGAGGGAGAAGAATGGGGAAAGGGAAGATGTTGATCAAAGGGTATGAAGTTTCAGTTACACTGGAGGAATACGTTTTAATAATCTATTGCACTGTATGATGACCACAGTTAATAATTATGCATTATATATTTCATAATTAGTAAGATAGATTTTTAATGTTCTTACCACAAAACAATCATAAATTTGTGAGGTGATGGATAAGTTAATTAGCTTGACCAAATCTTTCTATAATGTATGCATACATCAAAACATCACATTGTACCTTATAAATATATACAATTATTATTTGTCAATTAAGGAAAAGAAGAGTTTCTGGAGCAATCCCATTACTGGGTATATACCCAAAGGATTATAAATCATTGTACTATAAATTCACGTGCACACGTATGTTTATTGCAGTATTGTTCACAATATCAAAGACTTGGAACCAACCCAAATGCCCATCAATGATAGACTGGATAAAGAAAATGTGGCACATATACACCGTAGAATACCATGCAGCCATAAGAAAGAATGAGTTCATGTCCTTTGTAGGGACATGGATGAAGCTGGAAACCATCATTCTCAGCAAACTAACACAAGAACAGAAAACCAAACACCACATGTTCTCACTCATAACTGGGAGTTGAACAATGAGAACACAGTAAGGATTGGGGGTCAGACTGTCAAGCAGAGCCCAGGTCATACTGATCCTTTTGGCAAGTTATAAAGGCATGACTTTAACACAAAATGAGATGAGAAAGCATTTGAATTGTATTTTAAAACACTCCCTCTGACTGCTATGTAGGAAGTGAAGGATAAAAATGGAAGTTGGAGACTAGTTAGAGCGCCACTGCAATGATTTAGGCAGGCTGAGAAGCTGGGACAAAACTGTAGTAGTAGAGGTAGAATGAAGGGGTCAGTCTCTGGATTCTGCCTGTGCATTGGACAGAATGGGTAGGCACATCACTGCTTACTGGATTAGAGAAGATGGTGAAGGAATATGCTCAGGAGAGGGACATCAGGAATTTGGTTTGGGACATGATGGGTTTGAGATACTTATTAGATATTCAAGAGTTTTTGAACAGTAGAAAGTTGGCTATGTAAAACTGGATTTCAGGAGAGAGGTCAGGTGGGGAATACAAACATGGGAGTCATTGATCTATAGATAGTATTTACAGACATGATGCTGGATGAGATGACCTGGAGAGTGAGTATAGCTGGAGAACTAAAGAAACCTGAGAACAGAACACTGGGATACTTGAAGGCTAAGAAGCCAAGAAAAGGCAAAGATTTGGCAAAGAAAATTAAGAGGTAAAAGAAGAAACAATGGAGGGTAGTGTTCTTCATTCCAACCAAGAGAAGCATTTCTAGAGAGATGGAGTTTAAGTAAGTTAAGTACTGAGGATTGACTATTTGGTTTAACAACATGAAAATCATTGTTGACCTTCACAAGAACAGTTTTGCTGAAATAATGAAGATTAAAAAGTGTGATTCCAGTCTGGCTTAAGAGAGAAGGGGAGAAGATGATTGGAGACAATGAATATAGTTAATGGCTAATTCTCTCAAGGAAATTTGCTGTAAAGGGAAATTGTAAATGAGTCAATAGTAGGAGCAGGGTGTGGGGTAGGAGGGGTGATTTTAAGAGAAAATGTATTACAGCATGTTTGTTTGCTAATGGGAATGATCCAGCAGAGAGGGAAAATTTGGGAGTGCAGAAGAAAATGTGGAAACCACTGTTGAGGTGATACCCTTGAGACTATTAGAGGGTATAGGAACTTGTACCTTGAGTGGGAACAGGAAGAGTTCATTAATGGTAGCAAGGATGAAGGTGGAATGTATGGTCAGATACATTGATGTTGATAAAACAAGTGGAAAGTTCTCTGTGGGTATTTTCTCATTGAACTAGAAGACAGCCTGAAACTGCTAGTGGAAAAGAAGGTGTCAGAGGTTTGAGGAGACAGGAGAAGCTTATGAAGTAATTACCTAGCACAATGGAAGAGTGATTGAGCTAAGGAACTGTCCTGGGAATTCCAGGCAGTCCATGAGCTTAGTGGCCAGGAACTTAAAGTAAGAACAAACCATTAAAGTTGTCTCTTCTTCTCCTACTCAATTAACTTGTGTGGGTGCAAGTGGGGATGAGGAAAAGTTAGGTTTAACTAGGGCTCTAATCTTGCCAAGCAATTGTGATGGCATGTAAAAAGAAAGGGAGTTGAGGTATACGTAAAGTACGGCTGTAACTATGGATCATATAAGTGTAGATACAACAAAAAGTGAGAGTGTGAAAGACTGAAAAACAGTGAAAATCTGTAGGATCAATGAATTGTAGGTCACAGTGGGGCCAAAGAATTTTAGGAGTCTGGGAGCTATTTATTATGAACTAGAAAGGTAAATGGTGTTAATAGGAGGGTGGGATTCCTGTAATTGAGATCATGGAGGTGTTGGAGTCGTTTTCAGTGATTAGGTTAATGTATGGCTGCGGGAATGAATGATGGAGGTGAGGCAGAGGACACTATCACTGAAGGAATTAAGGCCGAGGAACTTAGAGCTCAGGGTGTGAAAAGATGACATCAGTGGATATCACAGTCAGGAATGATCATCCTAACGTGGCCAATTAGCACATGGTGATATTAAGATTGTTGTTAAACATCATTAGTTACCAGGAAAATGCAAATTAAAACCACAATGTGATACCAATAGGATGGCTGTAATGAAAAAGACAGATGATAACCAGTCATGGCTGGTGGGAATGTAAAATGATGCAGCCACTTAGGAAACCAGTTTGGCAGGTGCTCAAATTGTTAAATATAGAGTTACTATTCTACTCCTAAACATATATTCAAGAGAAATGAAAACATATGTCCACACAAAAACTTGTACACGAATATGAATAGTAGAATTATTGATAATAGTGAAAAAGTGGACACAAGCTAAATGCCCATTAACTGATGAATGTATAAATATAGTGTGGTATATCCATGCAATGAAATATTATTCAGCAATAAAAATAAATGATTTATGAATACATGCTAGAACATGCATGAACTTTGAAAATGTTATATTAAGTAAAAGAAGCTAGGGACAAAAAGTCATGTTGTCTGATTCCATATATGTATAATGTCCAGAATAGGACAAAACTGTAGAGACAGAAAGTAGATTAGTGGTTGCCTAGCACTGGGGACTGCTAATGGATACAGGGTTTCTTTTTGGGGTGATGAAAATGTTCTAAAATTAAATTGTGATGGTTGTACATTTGTACAGCTCTGTGAATATGCTAAAAAACCTGTAAATCATACATTCTAGATGGGTAATTTTATGGTGTGTGAATACCATCTCAATAAAGATGTGATTTTTTTTTTTAAAGAGCTATACTAGAAATACTGTTGAAGAGAGTGAAAGCAATCCAGGAGCCCAGAACTTCAAGGAATAAAGGGTGGTGACCAAGGGGCTTGCAGATGACAGGAACAAGGAGAGGGCACAGTCTAATGGTATAAGCTTCACTTCTAGCGTGTGTGTTTGTAGGAGAAAAGAAGAATGATCTAGAAAAGGTGATGAGAAAAAAGGAGACCTTTTCTCTTTATAATAAACCCATGAAGTAGTTACTGTGATACCCATTACATCTGCCAGGAGCTTCAAAGCAGTTTAAAAACCCTTGCTGGTTTATCTTTTTTTTTTTTTTTTTTTCAGTAGTGGAGGAGTGAAGACTCAAATCTAAGCAATTTTACTCCAGTGTCCACCACAAATATAACTCCCCATCATAATTGAGGCCACTAGTATCTCTCTCAATTCAGTTCAATTCTGCAAGTTCAATCCTTAGCTTCTTCAAGCACAGGGAAAGAGAGGACTTTTGGAGAAGAAATTACCTCAGAAATCAGCTAGATTTCAGGTAGACCAATATCATGGAAGGAACCTTGAGGGTAGTGGTTGAAGACACAAGGATCTTGCTGATGAAAACTGTGATTTGCAGAGGGCACTGTGGAAAGACTGGGGAGCTGGGAAGAGGAGTAGAATTTGGTGATATCCAGAGCAATGTAGGGATGAGAGTCTGGTTATGAGAGAAGACGTCAAAGTTTGGGGCTTTTGTAGTGATTGATAGAAACAAAGATGTAGCACATGACAGGATTCCTCCTGAAGGTCTTCAAGGCAGACTTGATGATGAGGCTGTGAGTATTGCAGGAAAGAGGTCTTGCCCCTTCTTCCCTCTTGCTGAGCATACTGTCAAGGCAGAGGAAACTGTTCTTACCAGGAAGTGAAGTTATAATATTTCCATTATTTTTAGCAGTATGTACATACTTTGATGGAAGGAAGTGAAGAGGTAGGGTTGCTTGGCGCATCACTCTAGGGGCATCATTTACTTTGCAGTCTTTGTAATGCCCTCAGGAGTTGTATATCACAGTGGTCCTCCATGGAGAATGCATTCCACTCCTTGTGCAACCTTGGGAGTCACTCACTCTAAAATGGACAGGGTTGGGTGGTTTCTAAGGGGTTTTGGATTCTCTTTGCTTAGTTCTGCTCTGCATTTCCCTCTTGCTGAGTATACATATGGCTTTTTCTGTTAGTGTCTTGACTTCTTACTTTGGGAGCCCCTACAGCAGTAAGATGGAAATACCGAGGAGATGTGAATGCTGTCATGTTCCCTTGAGTCCAGTCGAACATATGGCTTTCCTCTCACAGAAGCTGCTTCCATCCTTGGATCCATTTCACTCCCATGGATGGGATTTCTATAGAATCAGGGGTCAACTGCAGGCCTTAGCAACACTGATTACTGATATCCAAAGTAACAGCAGAGATAGAAGCAATTTCTTAGAAACTGGAGACAACCTCCAACTGTACTCACACCCTCTGATGCTACAGGATACTTTTGGCAGATGTGTTGGTGATGGGGATGGAACTATTAGACTAGATTGCATGACCATTCCACAGCTCTCAAATGCAGTCATCTGAACAGGAGGAAAAGGAGGAAGGGGAGGAGGAGGAGAAGGAGAACACCCCAACAGTCCTGATGGACACCAATTGATTGTTTGTGTCATTCTGTGCACTTTTGCATGTTTTTTATCTTTATAATAAATCCATGAGGTAGGCACTGAGTTCAAATCCTAGTTTTTCCTGTGTGGCTTTAGGTAGATTATTTACCATTTTGACCTCTAAGTTTTACTTAGAAAATAAGATTGTATTGGAACCTACCTTATTAAGTTATTGAAAGAATATAAGGAAACAATATGTGCACTTATTAACACAGAGCCTTACATATAGTAAGTACTAAGTAAATGTTTGCTACCATTATGCTATAAAACCAGTCAGATGTGTCCCACCACTATAAATGCAGGCAAAGTAGTACTTTGTGCCTTAAGTACTTTTCAGAAAAAGGCAAGGGAGGAAAAGAAAGAAAATAGGAAAGAGTAGGATGGATGGAAGAATAAAAGGAAAAAGAGGGCATGGATAGTCTCCTTGAATATGTTGAAGAGACTATAAGTTTTGGAATCAAACAGGCCTGGGTTTCAATCATGAAGCAAGCCATTTAATCTCTTAGAGCCTCATTCTCCTCGTAGATAAAGTGGAAATAAAAATGCCTTCTCCTAGAATTTGAACAAATCATATGTCTGATCTCTTTTTCACTCCTGACACAGGAAAATATTGAACAGGGTTGGAAAAAAGGAAGTAACATTTATTAAGGGTTTACTGTGTACCAGTTGTGAAGTTTGATAGAGATAATGCATGTAAAATACCTGGCACATCATAGGTGCTTAGGACAAGGTATTGGTATGTTGGAAATAAAATTTCAGCAAGAGACCCAGAAATTCCTAGAACAACTATGCTTTTCATCTTCCTTTCCTCCATAGTTTCCAACTAAGGGGGCTACTTACATGGAGCAATAAGACTAGAGCTCAAGGTATCACTATATTAATAACTTTATTAATAAGAATCTGCTATCTGAAGAAAAGGCTTTCTCATAAAAGTTAGATTTGAGCACACAGCTGGAGGCCTAACCAAAGCTCCTGATTGCTCTACTCAACCTGAATCTGACCTACCATTGGTGCCAGTGTGCTGAGGGGAGAAAGGGAGGGCCAAGTACCTTGCCTCAGCTTATAAATTTCTCTGGATGGTGTAGAAGCTGGAACTACCAGAGAACAGCTGGCCTACCCCAAAGGACAGCTTACCTGGGTGTGAGGTAGGATGTGCAAATGATGAGGAGGACAGGGGGTCTGACTTGGAGGCTTGATAACCTCCCTCCATAGTAAAATGTGGCCCAAGTAGTGCCTTGAACTCTGACTTATCTGATAACTCTTCTTCCTACCTGTGGGGGCTGCCAGAAAGGGATCTGATGTGGAAAAGGAGGAGCACCCTGTCCCCACACTCCATATATTCCCAGGGGAATTCTTTAGGCTTGTTTTTGGATATTATTTTCTCTTTCAAGGGGGTGCTTGTGTGTAGATTTCATCTTCCCTCTCATCCAACTCCACGTTGAGCCTCTACGTTGGGCTCTGGTTACCTCTCCCTGAATCCGATGCCACAGTTTCTGACCTCCGCTTCTCTGACTTTCTCCAGTCACTCTTCTCACAGTTACCTGTGGCTTTCCTAAAATACACTCCCCAGATCAAAAACTTCACTGGCTGCAGACTAAAGGTCACATCTCTTAGCATGATGCTCTAGACCAGGGGACCCTAACCCTTGGGTACTGCTACATGGCCTGTTAGGAACCAAGCTGCATAGTAGGAAGTGAGCAGTGGGCAAGCCAGCGAAGTTTCATCTGTATTTACGGAAACTCCCCATTGCTTGCATTATCGCCTGAGCTCCGCCTCCTCTCAGATCAGCTGCAGCATTAGATTCTCATAGGAACACAAACCCTATTGTGAACTGCACACACAAGGGATCTAGGTTGCACGCTCCTTATGAGAATCTAATGCCCAGTGATCTGTCACTGTCTCCCATAACCCTCAGATGGGACTGTCTAGTTTCAGGAAAAGAAGCTCAGGGCTTCCACTGCTTTTACATTATGGTAAGTTGTGTAATTATTTATTATCTATTACAGTGTAACAATAATAGAAATAAAGTGCACAATAAATGTGCTTGAATCATCCTGAAACCATTCCCTCACCCTGCACTGGTCTGTGGAAAAACTGTCTTCCACAGAACTGGTCCCTGGTGGCAAAAAGTTTGGGGACCGCTGCTGTAGACCACCGTACACTGACTTCACCTATCCTTTCCATTCACAGAACTTTCAATTCAATCAATTATCTTCCTGCACAGTGCCCTTATGTAACCGAGCATATATTTCTCTCAGTTGACTTTCAACCCCTTAAGGCAGGAACTATAGTTCATCAATCTTTATAGCTGATATGCAATGTTTGGTACATAGTAGGTGTTCAAAATATTGGAGTGGGCTTTTGGAAGTAGACTTCCAGTTTAGATCTGCTGTCTACCACTTACTACAAGGGTTTTGGAAAAAGCATTCAAAATCTCTGCACTTCAGTACCCCCATCTTAAAATGAAGGTGAGAATAATATGTACCTCATAGGGCTAATTTGAATATTAAATTGGTTAGTATTTTTAAATTCCTTTTGCTAGTGCTTGGTATAAATAAGTATGCAGTAAAGGTTAGCTGTTATTACTATCACCATTACTCACAACCATCTCAGAGTGGAAGGCTTACAGGAATTAGCATGAATTATAACCATCATGATCCATCATTTTTATTTGAGGCTTTACTACTTTCATCACATTTTACATTAACAATTTAAAATGATCCTCACAACCAATTCTGTGAAATCCCCTTCTTCAGATAAGGAAACTGAAACAAAGAGGAGTTTAGTGGCCTCTCCATGTGATGGTGAAAAGACGCAAAATAGATTTTGCCTGTCTGGTTTACTATTCATTTCCTTACACTGTGACTTCCAAAGTAAATTAAGTCTAAGCCCTATACTAAATTGATTTAATTTACTCACCTTTTAAATTTTAAAAATGAGACAGTGAATGTCTTGATTGCTAGGACCGTGTTATACTTTATCTGTATTCTCTGAATTTCATGCAATACCTAGGAAAATGCCCATACTCAAATATTTTGAAAGGAAAAAATTAAAAGAAAGAAAGAAAAAATTGAAAATATTTTAAGGTATGCAAAATCTCCCCATTTTCACATACCTATAATGTAACTTATATTAACTATTCTTTATCAGAAGTGAGTGTCCTTTTCTTTTTAGTTTAGGTACTGGCTAAACTAGTTTAGCTACAATAGGTTTAGGTACAAATTTGCTTAGGTACAAATAGGTACTAGCAATCATCTCTCAACCAATTCCTCTTTAGAAAATGCAGAATGCGGAGTAAGTGGAGTAATATTCCCTTGTAAGAATCCTCCTATAATTTCTCTGACATCATGAAAACATTCATAGTACAACTCAATCTGAGAGAAACATTAATTATATTCAAAACTCTTGAGTTTATGTCTTAGGAGTTGCTTGAGATGAAATTAGCAAACTCCTTTAAATTAATGAAAATCCAAACTCAAAGAAGAGACTCATTCAGCTGCCTTGTTCTATCTTGCAAAATCATCTTAGCCAAAATCTTGGAAATCATAACATCCAAAAGAGGCTTCATTAGAATAAATGCTCCACGAGAGCAGACTGCCTATTTGTGCTCTGATGTGCTCCCAAGTGCCTAGAATGGTGCCTGGCATGTAGTCAGAGCACAATGGTTATTCATTGAATGAATTAAATGGATCCAATAAGAACCTTTGAATGAGAGTGCCTGTGGTTTATTTATTCAGTTCAAGTCAGAGGCACTTGCATTTGCATGATTATAAGTCTCTTTTAAAAATAAGTTGATCCCAATTCTCCTAATGATTCTGTGAAATCAGGCAGACCTGGCTGGATATTTATGACTGACCTTACTAATTAGTAAATGGATAAGCTTCCAAACACAAACTACGATACCTGACTTTTGTATACAGCAGCAAATCCAAATACATTCAAATTGTTCACATTACCACCGTATGCAGTTTACCAGAAGATTTGACTGCCTTCTTTTGAGCAATGCCTGATGTAGCTGTACCTCAAGCTGCTTTCATGAATCGCACCAGCTCGTTCTCTTCGGGACCCACGACAAGGATGCACATTGTCTTTAATTCTAACTGAGGGCTTCAATCCTGGGACATTTCAAATATTGTAGGTGACACATGCTGTCTCTTCCAAGGCCACATTTTGAAGGGTTTTCTAACAAGGAAGCAGCCAGATTTGAATATGGTGACATTAGACCTTGTCAGACAAAAACATCAATATTGGTGCATAATTAATGCTTGGAGCTTCTCTGACATGGACAGAGCAGGCCCAGAGTGCTTTCAAAAATCAATTTGCTACCTGAATTACAAACATCGTAGATGCAACCTGACAGACTGATGCTATTAGAACATGGGGGCATCTATCGAAACATTTGAGCAAATCAAAGATCTGATCTCTCTTTCATTCCTGATATAGGAAGAGATTGAACAGGGTTGAGATAAAAGAAGTAACATTTATTAAGGATTTACTGTGTGCTATACAAAGTACTCAGAACTATATGGACATCATCTTGTTTCAATTCTCAGAATACTTGAAGAAATAAGAGTTATAGTCCTAATATTAAAGAAAGGAGAATAAAGTCTCCAATAGATTAAAGAACATAACCGGGCCAGGTGTGGCAGCTCATGCCTGTAATCCCAGCACTTTGGGAGGCCGAGGCAGGCAGATCATTTGAGGTCAGGAGTTTGAGACCAGCCTAGCCAACATAGTGAAACCCTGTCTCTATTAAAAATACAAAAATTAACTGGGTGTTGGTGGCACACACCTGTAATCCCGCTACTCAGGAGGCTAAGGCAAGAGAATTGCTTGAACGTGGGAGATGGAGGCTGCAGTGAGCCGAGATTGCACCACTGCCCTCCAGCCTGGGCAACAATGTGAGACTCCATCTAAAAAAAAAAAAAAAAAAGAACACAACAAACATTACATGCTAGTAAGTAACACAAGAAGTGGCATTTGGATGCAAATATGGCCAAAAATTCCATTTTTTTCTTTTACATTTTTTCCCCAGGACCATAGCATATTTCTACCTTCTCTGTCCTTTTAGAGTTATTTTTTCAAAGCTTTGTTCCAGAGATGGTGAGTGCTTCTGCAGAAGTGCATTGTGACTAAAAAGTAAATAAGTTAACTTAAAGGTCACCTTACAAATTATAATAAAAAAAGTACACATTCCATTACATAATATGACAATTTACATACCACAATGACTACTAAAGAGCAAACTTATTTTGTGTGTGTATGTGTGTGTAGACTTTGGAATATGTCTGTAGGCTTTGGAATAAATAAAATTAAACTTTCTCTCCTAGTCTGTATGTCCATCCATCCATCCATCCATCTACCCATCCATCCATCCGTCCATCCACCCATCCATCCATCCATCCATCCATCCATCCATCCATCCATCCATGTCTGCCTGTCTATCTATCTATTTATCTATCTATCATCTACCTATCTTAGAAATGTAAGTGTGTCATTATTTAGAAGACTGTAACCCTGGAGTGGAGTTTTATTGTAACCCAGAGAAGTGATTTTCATTCATGCAAAACTCTGTAAGTAAATACTACTACTTATCTGTGAGAAATATTTTCTCAATAAGTGTGACTCAAACCAAATACTAAAACATATTAGCTTCTCAAGCTATTTTAAGACCGTAAGTCTTATCCAAAATCCTTGCATTATTGTTTTATTGAATAAAACATCATTTTAATGAGGGGTGTTTAAATAAGTGTTGTAAAAAGGAACTTAGTAAATAAATGCATATTATGAAGATGTGCTTTCATCTGTTTTCCATATTACAACATTACGTTTCCTATGTAAAATTGCATTTTTATAAAAAAGAGCTCTATTAAAGCAAGTTGAAAATCACTGAGCTAAAGAAATTGGGACATCCACAAGTTCAATTCCTTTGATCTAAAAGATTTCAGGTGGCTCATGCCTGTAATTCCAGCACTTTGGGAAGCTGAGGCAGTTGGATCACCTGAGGTCAGAAATTCCACACCATCCTGGTCAACATAGTGAAAGCCCATCTCTACTAAAAATACAAAAAATTAGCCGGGCATGGTGGCAAGGACCTGTAGTCCCAGCTACTTGGGAGGCGGAGATAGGAGAATTGCTTGAACCCAGGAGGTGGAGGTTGCAGTGAGCTGAAATTGCACACTGTACTCCAGTCTGAGCAGCAAGAGTGAAACTGCATCTCAAAAAAAATTAATAAATAAAAAAAGAAGAAAAAGAAAAACAAATGGAAGGTTTCAGTTAATTCAGTGTCTAAAAATAAGTATAATGTTAACCATAATACCATAAATGCCCAAAGTGGATTTTCATACATAAAATCTACTGAAGACCTAACTAATACAACACAACTCCTTGATGAGTTCTTTTTCCAGACCACAGCTTTTCCACAATATGGAAATAGTACGAAGGGTGGGGTTGCAAAAGAGACCCAGAGATAAAATGTGAAACTGGCTGCATATAGTGCCACATCAGGCACTTTTTAATAAGGGGATCAACAACATTTTCTCTTTGAATATGCACAAATTTAGTTCTGCCTCTTGCTTAACCCTTAACCCATTCCTCAAGCCACATGTGCTTTTTTTTTTTCTCCTGGCTTCTACTTCCATTGCTGACTCTTCCATTTCTCTCTTCATTGCAGTCTTCAAATTTAATATAGTTTTTGTCTCCCTTACTGCAGTCTTGTCTTCTGTCAACCACCATCCGAATTCTGCCTCCACTTACAATTCTTTAGGCTGTTCTAGTTAAGCAAGTTTGGTGCACTAATTACACTAATGATACTAATTAGTGGCCTATTTGAATCTGCATTCTTTACCTTTATAACTTCATAGTTTCCACTCTCTTTGACTCTGGGATGATTATGTCATTTGATTTAGCCAATATAATGCAGTAGAAGTGACAGTGTGCTGATTCTGATCTTAGTCCTCAGGAAACCTTGCCTACTTCCACTTCATCTCTTTCATAATTGGTTTTCTTATGCTTATACTATGGCCTTGACCCCCAAGAACCTGATTGAGGGATGTGAGAGACATATGGAGGCTGGGACATATGGAGAGTAGAGGCACCTTGGCTGACAGACTAGCCAAGACCAAAGGAACTGTCCACCCAATTCTAGCCTAAACTGACAACCGAGAATTATGTGATAAATAAATAGTTATTGCTTTGAATTACTGAGTTATGGGGTGGTTTGTTATGTGCAAGAACTAACTGACAGAGTAATCTTATTAGACTCGACTTAGCCCCATTTCTCCCATTGACTTCAACTGGGTTCAGCTTCCTGCCTGAATATGCAGCCCTTAATTTGTTCTTCCTTCATAGAATTTAGCCCTTTTTGATAATTTTACCCAGATTATCTTGGCTTATATAATCTCAAGATGGCAAACATCTTGAGAATGAGATTTGTGCATAAATCATACTCCATCTTGCCCTCTAAGATCCAACCACATTGCCCTTTCGATAGTTCCTGGAATGTGTCATTATAGTTTGCCTTGGGTTTTTGGCACTTACCGTTCCTTTTGATGGAGACAATTTCCCCCAAGCATTTCCCATTCTTCTCGCGGCTGGCTTCTTTGCATCTTTCACATTTCAGTTAAAGGTCGCTTTCTACTAGAGGCCTCCCCAGACTACTCACACTAAATCATGTATATCTTCCTCAACTTTGTTGTTCTCTACCACAATGCTGTTTCCCTCCCAGGATCTTACAGTGTGCCATTATCTTCTGTACTTATTTGTTTTCTTGTTGATTATCAAGTTCCTTCACTAGAATATAAACTCAATGAACACAAGAATGAAATCTGACGTGTTCTCTTCACTGTGTCTTGAATGCTTAGCTCCTTGCTTGGGATATAAGAGGTATACTACTAATATTTATTGAACAAATGAATTCATGATACCTTTCTGTATCTTCTCAGAGGTCTTGTACATTGTAGATATTCAGTGTATGAAGTGCTCATTGGCTGGTTCACTGAATGATTTTATTCTATCACCCAAAAGCCTTATGAGGTCACTATAATGTCTAGGAGTATCTTTATTTTGTAGATGAGAGAGGATGGTGAGGTTAATTGCATACCCTGATTCACTAAGTAAGTTAGGGAGCATGATGATGAGAACTCGGATATTCTGAGTTCCTTCCTAGGACTGTTCAAACCACTCCACAGTGCTTGTACACAGCAAGTTTAGTGGAAGATTTGCTCATTTAGAAAAATTAGGATGAGACTGTTGTGTATTACCAAAGTCTCAATTGTAATTTAATGATTAAAATAGTTGTCATCAATTCACAAATTCACATCACAACTCAAACTAAGCTAATATAATTGTATATAGTATAGCTCTTCTGAGATCCTTCAAAAGCAAATATATGAGAATTATTTTGCAATTAGCCAAGTAACTCTACATGAATGGAGGTCTGAATCCAGCCTTAAGCCTTCACCTTCATGTCACACTACTGCTGTGGTTCCAATGCCCCAGCACAGTTGGCTTAGTTAAGGTAGTTAACTAGCCTTCTTTCCTGCCCTGATTACCAGAACTTTTGAATCCCTAGTTGAATTTTTGTAAAGTCTAAATTAATGGAGCTGAAATCCTGAAGTCAGATTTTTCTTGGAATGCTGGAGATTGGCTTAGATATGAGGCAACCTTATGTAGGGACAAAGTATCCTAAATAAGAATACCAAGGCAGCCCATGGGGATGATGTGGTGTAGCAGTGCACTGGACAGGGACATCACTCATGGCCTCTGTCACAGAGGCCAGCAGGCAGGGCTTTTACAACAATTTAATCAAATTGACACTCACCCCACCTTCAGGTTTAATTCTGTCCCTGGAAGTCAAATGCTTAAGCAAACCAAGCCAAGTGTTTGCTCACTTTAAATAGAGTGATTGAAGGACATGCAGGAAGACAAAGGATGAGTCATAGAATGTTCCAGCTGGGGGGGTCCTTAGCAATCACCTAGTCAGAGAAACAAATCCTGACCCACATAAAGGAGATAAATAAAAAGTATTGTTAATGTGAGAAAGCCAGAGATGTGTATAGATAGTGCCTTGTGCTTTGGCAGGTGGGGTGCTGGGCTTGAAAGCAGGAAACCAGGAGACATCCAAGAACAGCCACTTCTGAGACTTTTCGCTCTGGGCAGGACATTTCCAGGTGTGGACCTCGGGGTTTGGATTTCTAAATGAGGCATGTGTGTTGGGGACGTGGTGGGGGTGTTGATTATGGCTCTCAGGTCTCTTCCAACTCTTGGCTTTCTTGGAATAAGTAAAGGCAGCAGAAACCAAGACATTGAGGGGCTGGGAGAATTTGGACTCTAAAAGGCAGAGAACCGAGAAATCTAGATTTTAATCTCTGACACCACCTCTCTCCCATCAGAAGTTTTCAAAACAAATATCCTGGGTTGAATAATTTATAAACCAAGGCACAAATGTTTTAAAAATAATCCAAAAAGTGTTTCCTTAATTACTCTTTAACTCTTATATCACACTAGTCTCCAGCCTCTAACTGGGAGAAAAGAAGACATTGAAATTTAGCAAAAATGAAAGTGGCAGGGTGAAAGGAAAAGCAGAATTATCCTTGTGCCAGTATAGGGAGGGGATCTTGGAGCCACAAGCTGGACTCTGGTTTTGCTGGGTTGGGAGTCTGCCCCACTTGTTTCTGGTACTTGGCCTCTGTCCTTGGTGATATACCTGTTCCTGCAGGGCCTTGAGGTCTGGGCTGGCATCAGTCACTGACCTTGGAATATCTATTGAAAGTACTCACCTGGAAGGCCCCTTGTGAACTCAGGTCTTTGTTGAACCACTGGTCCTTCTCATGGGGGACAAAGGGAGGACATTCCAGGCCCCCTCAGAGCACACATAGGCTTTGGGGGTCAGCTGATTTCACTTTACCTGTGTTGGGTTCCTGTCTTCTTGTGTCTTAGTGCATTCAGTGAAGAAGTCAAACAGCAGCTGGGTGCCGTCTTATTTTGTTTTCATATCTAGGGATTGTAATGGAGATTTTACTGTGTTATGCCCTCTTCCTGATCCTTCTTTGAGTTGAATCACTTGGAGTTGGTGGGGTTCTGAGTCTCTTTCCAAGGACCCAGGCCTCATCTCCACCTGTGTCTTATTCCTTCCAAATCTTCACCTCTAGCAAAATATGTACCTCTTCCTCTTCCCATCTGTTGGAAGCTTGAGTTATGTCATATCCTGAAAATTTGTTTGTTAACCCATGACATGGAATAAAATTTAATGCTAAGTTATCCTGGTTGGGCTCTTGATGTCTAATGGTAGCTTTTAGAATTTAGCAATCCCTTTTCTCTCTAAACAAACTCTGAAGACTATTGTTTTACTTTAAAAAAATCTAACTTGATTGTGTAAGTTGCGCTGTAACTTCATAATTTTAGCTAGTAATGTCCTCTCTGTGAAGCACTGCATGAAACACATGGATTAAATACCTAGGGAATGACAGTTTGTTATGAATTGAGAGGAATGGAAAATACATTGCTTTGTATTATCAAAAATATCTTGTATTTTATATGAAGAATAAAGGAAAAGATGAGAAATATAGTACAGTGTGGTATAAAGAGCAGATGTCTGGGACTCAGGAAACCCCAGTTCCAGTCCTGTCCCCTGATCCTACTGAGCTTTGTAGCTTTCAGTAAGTCATATAATCTTTCTGGTCCTCAATTTTCCCCCTGGTTCAATGAAACCATTGGGTGATGTGGATTCCTAATAAGGGAAAAGGATTCTGGCTGGCAGAAGCAGAGGAAAGCAAAAAGAAAAAGCAGATAAGCTATAAGTCTGCCTTTCTTCATGGTCCAGAACACTGACCCTCCTGTGCAAATAACTTACAATCTTCCTGCACCTGATTTATCACCAGACCCTTGACTGATAGAAAAATGCAAGTTAGCTCACGGCAACCTTGGCTTTATCAGTACTATATGTAGCCTTCTCCAGCGTAAGCACCATCTTATAAAATCCCCAGCAAGCCTTTGTATCCTTGTAGTCAGCTTTTCTCTTGCTGACCTGCCTGTTGCACCTTTGCAGCATATTTTCATATCTCCCTAATAAATCTGTCTTTCTTTACGTACAACTGTCTTAGTAAATTCCTTTATGACCCATGCCACCAGCCCCACTCAGTCACCACCTGCAACAGGTGAGATCATCTGGAAAGTTCCCTTGCACTCTAACAGGCCAGACGACTGCTAGTTTTTCCCAGGTTCAGCATAGCCCCCCAATGAGTATGGAATGCAGGACGGTGCGACAGAATGAGGGCTTAGGAGTCAGGCAGGGATGAGTTTAAAGCTCAGCTCTGCTGATTTTCTTGCTGTGTCTTAGGCAAGTACCTTCACCTCTCTGTCTCAATTTTCCTATCTGAAAAATGGGAGTTTTAAAACTTGATAAATTCGTCATGAGGATTAAGTGATGCAGTTGATCTCCCTCAGTATGAGGTCAGGGATATGTTTATTTTTGTCCACCACTGTATTCCTAGTGCCTATTATAGTCCCTGGTGCATAATACATTCTCATAAATATTTCCTGAACAAATGAAAGAAAGAATGATGAATTTAAAATACAAAACAGAGAGCTTAGGCATGGTAGATGGTCTTTGAGGTCTTCTTTGCTCCTTTATGTCTGTTTTCCTTATTTTTCTATCTCTCCCTTCCTTATTCATTCCTCTTTGCTCATTTCCTTCCTTTTTAGTTTGTGTAAAACTCTTCCCACCACCTGCAGGAACCCTTAGGGGATAGGGCCTCTGGCTGAAGACCCCAGAGAACACATTCAGGCCGATCTGAGTTGGAAGAGGGGTGTTTCTGGGGCCCTGGAGAAAGAAAAGCAGAGGCTGAGCTGTGCTCCTCACAGCTGGGGCTGCTGGCGCCTGCCACACAGGTGGCGAGCTGCCTGGTGGGTAAAAATAGGCTGCAGGAGTGGAGAGTGTTAGAGCTGCCACCTTAGGATTGATTCTCAGAAAAACAAAGCAACATATGGTGAGGCTTGAGTTGATGGGGATGGGTGGTGATGGGGGTGGGGAAGAGGGGTTCAGGGAGCAGGAAGAAGGAGCAGGGTAGGTCGCTCAATGAGCTCTTTGTTCAAGCCAGCCAAACAGCTGCTCACCATTCCTTTGAGTAATTTTAGGCTATTAGAGCTAGGAGGATTCTAAATGAACCTAGAACTTCCCCATTTTGCAGATATAAATGCAGAAGCTCAATGAGGAGCTTGACCTGCTTAGGTCACAGAATGAGGTCAAATAGCAGCAGTTCATGTATTCCTGAATGCCTGAGCAGGATCATGAAGGCAGTAAGTCAGTAGGTGGATGGGCAGGGCTGGACCAGGCATCAGCAAGGTATAAGTCATCTCTGGTTTGAGAAAGCACACACATAGAATGGATGAGCTTTGCCAAAGGACATGCTTGAAATACACAGGCCCTGGCAGTCCCTGAGTACTCCTGCAGACTCAATACCTCTCCCTTAGATTTGTGGGAGACAATTTAAGTCTTTAAGCCCCTCAAATACTTAAAAAACTGCAGCACTGAAGCAAGCCTGGCCCAACTGGCTGAAGTTGCATACAGCCCAAGATAACTCAAGACTCTACCAGGTGTCTGATCTTTGAAATGTGGCTGAATCCTCTGGCTTCTGTGTATGCCCCACTTTTAGAAATGAGAATAGCAGAGTAATGGTGGTGGGTGGGAGATACCCTCTCCCACTGATGCTAGCTGGTTATTTTGCCCATTAGTTGATGCAGTTTCTTCATAGTGTCAAAAACCCCATCATCTCAACCCCAAAACTCCTTAAGCTGATGAGCAACTTCAGCAAAGTCTCAGGATACAAAATCAATGTATTTTGATACAAAAATTACAGGTATTCCTATAAACCAGTAATAGACAAGCAGAGAGCCAAATCATGAGTGAATTCCCATTCACAATTGCTACAAAGAGAATAAAATACCTAGGAATACAACTTACAAGGGATGTGAAGGACCTCTTCAAGGAGAACTACAAACCACTGCTCAAGGAAATAAGAGAGGATACAAACAAATGAAAAAAGTTGCATGCTAAAGAATAGGAAGAATCAATATCGTGAAAATGGCCATACTGCCCAAAGTAATTCATAGGTTCAATGCTATTCCCATTAAGCTACCACTGACTTTCTTTACAGAGTTAGAAAAAACTACTTCAAATTTCATACAGAACCAAAAAAGAGCCCATATAGCCAAGACAATCCTAGGCAAAAGGATAAAGCTGGAGGCAACACGCTACCTGACTTCACAACTATACTAGCAAGCTAGCAGTAACCAAAACAGTGTGGTACTGGTAGCCCAAAACAGATACATAGAGCCAATGAACAGAACAAGGGCCTCAGAAATAACACCACAACATGTACAACCATCTAATCTTTGACCCCCAACGCCTGACAAAAACAAGCAATGGGGAAAGGATCCCCTATTTAATAATGGTTTGGGAAACTGGCCTAGCCATATGAAGAAAACTGAAATGGACCCCTTCGCTTACAGCTTACACAAAAATTAACTCAAGATGGATTAAAGACTTAAACGTAAGACTTAAAACCATCAAAACTAGAAGAAAATCTAGGCAATACCATTAAGGATATGGGCATGGTCAAAATGTCATGGCTAAAACACCAAAAGCAATTGTAACAAAGCCAGAACTGACAAATGGGATATAATTAAACTAAAAAGCTTCTGCACAGCAAAAGAAACTATCATCAGAGTGAACAGGCTACCTACAGAATGGGAGAACATTTTGCAATCTATCCATCTGACAAAGGGCTAATACCCAGAATCTACCAGGAACTTAAACAAATTTACAAGAAAAAACAACCCCATCAAAAAATGGGCAAAGGACATGAACAGACACTTTTCAAAGAAGACATTTATGCCACTGGCAAACATATGAAAAAAACCTCATCATCACTCATCATTAGAGAAATGCAAATCAAAACCACAATGAGATACCATCTCACGCCAGTTAGAATGGCGATTATTAAAAAGTCAGGAAACAACAGATGCTGAAGAGGATGTGGAGAAATAAGAATGCTTTTACACTGTTGGTGGGAGTGTAAATTATTTCAACCATTGTAGAAGACAGTGTGGTGATTCCTCAAGGATTTAAAACCAGAAATACCATTTGACCCAGCAATCCATTACTGAGTATATACCCAAAGGATTATAAATCATTCTACTATAAAGACACATTCACATGTATGTTTGTTGCAGCACTATTCACAATAGTAGACTTGGAACCAATCCAAATGCCTATCAATGATAGACTGGATAAAGAAAATGTGGCACATATACACCATGGAATACTATGTAGGCATAAAAAAGAACGAGTTCATGTCTTTTGCAGGGACATGGATGAAGCTGGAAACCATTTTCAGCAAACTAACACAGGAACAGAAAACTAAACACCACTAGTTCTCACTCATGAGTAGTAGCTGAATAATGAAAACATACGGGCACAGGGAGGAGAACATCACATATCAGGGCCTGTGGTGGGTGGGGGGCTAGGGGAGGGATAGCATTAGGAGAAATACCTAATGTAGATGACGGGTTGATGGGTGCAGCAAACCACCATGGCACATGTATACCTATTTAACAAACCTGCATGTTCTGTACATGTATCCCAGAACTTAAAGTATAATAATAAGAAGACAAGAAAATTCAAAATTGAAACCAAGAGTCCAAATGAGGTGTTTTTTCTCTCTCAGACTCACTTTGTAACATGGGAACCATATAGATAGATTCATGAACTCTGTCACTAGTTACCAGACATGAGCTCTGTGAAGACAGAGATATCTGTCTTCTGTTTGGGGTAATGTAATCCCAAGGTCTAGAATAGTATTCTAGTCATGCTTAATAAATAAATATATATGTGGCATGAATAAATGAATGTATTTTGAAATTAGGTAAAGTTGAATGAGTTCTAAACTCAGTTCCACATCTCACTTAGCCATGTGGCTTGGACAAGTCACTCCCCTTTTCTGAATCCTCATTCTTCCATTAATAGATGGAATAATCAGATCTAGCTGATTAAGGTGTTAGGAAGGGTAAATAAGATGGGCTATGGAAAGGATTTAATAGAATAGTACAAAGTTGCACAACTATGGGCAGTATTCTGGCATTGTCACCATCATCACTGCTGAGGGGCTTTCTCCCAGGATTGAGGGAGGGCTCCTCATTTAAGCAGAAAGATCCTCAGGAGTCCAATCCACTTTGGATAATACTGTGTCCCCTTGTGCTTTTTTCTGGGGCCAGTTACTATTATAGGCATCTCCCAAACCATGTTTTCTTTTCTGTTTAACAGGCCTCTTAGTAAAACCCTGGACCTCCTTTTGTCTTAGAACTTCTTACCTTTCCCAAATCATCATATGAAAGACACCCACACTCCTATGTTTACTGCAGTACTCTTCACAATGGCAAGGATGTGAATCAACTCAAATGTCCACCAATGGAGGACTAGATTAAAAAAATGTGGTAATACACACTATGGAATACTACTCAGCTATAAAAAAGAAATGAAATAGTGTTTTTTGCAGTAACATGGAGGGAACTGGAGACCGTTATCTTAAGTGAAACAACTCAGAAACAGAAAGTCAAATACTGCATGTTCTCACTTATAAGTGGGAGCTAAACAATGGGTACACATGGGCATACAGAGTGAAATAATAGACACTGGGGACTCCAAGAGGTGGGAGACTAGGAGGGGGATGTGGTTTGGAAAACTACCCATTAGGTACAGTGTTCACTGTTGGGGTGATGGGTACACTAAAATTCTAGACTACACTACACAATATATGCAAGTAAGAAATGGCTCTTGTACCCCTTAAATATATAAAACAATTTTAAGTTAAAATAACCTAAAATAAAAGGCTTTTGAGGATGGTGAAAAAAAAGAAAAATTTACCTTTCCCTCATAGACATATGCGATTTATAGCAATCCTTCTGACTCATCCATGCTGGTTATGAGAGAGGACCAGGGGATGTCTTTGGAGCCAAATGCCAGGAGGGCTCAGATGTATCCAGACTGTTTCCCAGGGCTCTCATACATGGTTTGTATATGCCAAAAGACCCAAAAAGTCATCAGAAAAAGCACAGTGCTTAGCAGGAATGGCTGATGACAAACACCTCAGTGAAGCCAAGGTGGCTCTAGGAAGACCTTTCCTCCTGTCTCCTGTGATAACATCCTCTCTGCTGGTACTGGAATGTGTGTTGTCATGGAGATGGGGTTGGGCTGCTGAACAGAAAAGAGTTATGCAACGCTGAAATTAGAAAATGTTTTCATAGTTGATGTTATTGTGGTTTTGACTTACACAAGAATTTACCAAAATGTATTCTTTTGAGATGAGAATGTGACATTCCCTCTGATATCAATAAAATCTCCTAAGATTCAGCAAGCTGGAGTAATTGCTACTTTCCTTACATTAGTCAGAAACCAAGACATCTTTTCAGAGGGTTCTAGTACTGGTAACATCACTCACTCACCCAATCAAGCAGCAAGTGATTTTCTGGTCTGTGGAGGAGTCATCCATTGAACAAATAAATCTATAAGTGCATAAAAATTTCAAATTTTGATCAGTTCCGTGAAGTAAAAGTAGAAGGTCCTATGGAAGAAAATTACATGAGAGAAAAGTTTAGATCTGGGTCCCCTGGAAAGCCTCTTTGAGGAAGTGACATTTCAGCTGGGACCTGAAGAATGAAGAACTAGCCAAGAAAAGAATTGGAGTGGAGGGTGTTCTGGGCGAGTGGGTGGGTGGATGTGAGCGTGGGTGTGAGTGTTCCAGGCTTTGAGGTGAGGAAGAGCTTGCTGTGTATGAACATCCAAAAGAGGACTGCATTTGGGAGAAAAGTTCCAGGCATTTGTGTATATCAGCACTGCAGCAATCTCATGCTTACCTATTGGGAGGCCTGGACAATCCTTGACTTAGCCCTAAGAGCTGACATGTGATACAGGAACTGTCTTTATATCGGATGCACTTTGTGATCTTAAGAAAGTTGCTCTCTGAACCCTGTTGGTGGCAGAGCGAGAAGCCACCTCCCCTTCACCTACCTCAGCTGCTGAATGAGACAATAGCTTCTCAGGTGAAGAACCGTCACCTGTCAGTGTCTCCCTGGGCTCAGCATGGTGTTTGGTATACATTTAAAAAGTTTGTTGATTAAGGGAGAGGAGGAATTATTGTATGGATGAAAAAGGAGTGCCTGAACTTTTGAGAGGAGGAAGCATCTGTCTACAGGGGATAGGACTGCCTTTAATTAGATGCCAGATGTACCATAAACCTCTGGAACCATCTTTGATCTGAGCAGGAGCTGACATTGAAGCCAGTAGAAAGACCAGTGGGAACCCATAGGTGTCAAGAAGCAGATGGCTCCAGTTCGATTTGCAACAATCATAAAATGGCCCCGTGGAAGGCCTGCCAGTGGGGATGAGCTCTGTCTATACAGTTAGGGAGTTAGATGTATGCCTTCCTGACCTGCACACACAACCCAGGCTTCTTGCCTTATATCTTGGCTGGGCTTCCTACAGATTGGATGGTGCTATTCTGGTTTGAATTTCCCTGGAAGGCGGCATCTATTGGTGGTTTCAGCTTTAATATTTCATTTCTGACTTAGCCCCTTAGTCAGTTCTTCTTGTCAGAGGAGTCTGAATTCCCCCTCTCCACTTACTCTAAACTACCTTATGGACAGAAGGGACTGGGGGACTTGAAAAGAGCTTTGAGTTGGCTGGAAATTAGGAGAATTGAGTTCAAATCTCAGCTATGTTAACTTTCTGTAAGGCCTTGGTCCACTCTTGTTCAATGCTTGGATTTCAGGCTTTCTATCTGTAGAATGGGCTAGATCAGTGGCTTCCAAACTTCCTTCCTTCCTTGATCCCTCCCTTCTTCCTCCCTTCTTCCTTTCCCTTCCCTTCCCTTCCCTTCCGTTCCCTCCCTCCCTCCCTCCCTCCGTTCTTCCTCCCTTCCCTTCTCCTTCCTTCCTTCCTTCCTTCCTTCCTTCCTTCCTTCCTTCCTTCCTTCCCTCCCTCCCTCCTTCCCTTCCTCTTTCCCTCCTTTTCTCCTTCCTTAACACCTTCCTTCCTTTCCTTTCTCTTTATCTCCCTTCATCCTTCCTTCCCTCTTTCCTTGCTGTGTGTAGAACATAACACTTTTCCTTCTAAATCAATATTTCTTGGATAAATGAATGAGTGGAAGGGTATTTCATTTGAAATTTCAATATATTAAAAGAGAAAAAAATGGAGATTCTGAGTCAGCAGAGGTGGGGTCCCTGAGATATCCAAAAAAGGCCCTGGGCTGCTTACAGGGCGTCCTGGGGACAGCAGTTTGAAAACAATTGGATAAGAAAAATTCTAAGGCATTAAATTTTTGTGATTATTCACTGCTGTGATCATTAGAGAATACTTCAACCATCTACAATCTTTAAGGTGAAGAAGGAAAGACAAGGATAGCACGAGTCAATCAAGAAAGTATCAGGATCATTAGATCTGAAAGAATTCTTAGATGTCCTAC
Source organism: Rhinopithecus bieti (assembly GCF_001698545.2). NCBI lineage: Eukaryota > Metazoa > Chordata > Mammalia > Primates > Cercopithecidae > Rhinopithecus > Rhinopithecus bieti. The sequence continues at coordinate 2,738,126 of NW_016807962.1, forward strand.
AGTTCAGGCCAATGCCTACTCTGATTGATTGACTGGGCGGCTATCTCTGGAGCACTCTGAGAGAATCCTGCAGTTATGACACAGTTGGAAAGAGTGCAGAGATCCATTAGTGATGTCTGCATTGAGTGCAGAGGTGGAAAATGATGGTGTTTATGCCATCTATATGTTCCACCTGCCTGTCTATTAGTACCCATTTAATATTACATATTGGGAAACTGAGGCCCAGAAAGGACAAATAACACAATATATCCCACAGTTAGTAAGTAGTAGATCCAGAATTCAAACAAAGTCTGTCTGTCTCTGGTTTTCCTGCTTCATAACTCAGAAATTCTAGAGGGCCCTGCTGTTCTGAACTGTGACCATGATGATCTGAGTTCTGGCTTCTCACTTGAGTCTGCAGGATACCTTAGGCTTTGTCATGAGCATTGAAAGTTCTAACAGCTGTCTTTCCTTACTGGATTGGGCTCTATCTTTTTCTTTCTCTACCCTCTTCCTATGACTTCCAGGAACTTCCTCGTTGCTATATTAGATATTGCTCCTTGGTACCGCACTTCCCTATTGCTGTCTGCTTTCTTGTTCTTTCAATATTGCCTGTTGTTGACCATCACCATGCCCCCACACCACTTCATTAAGACATAAGCTCTCAGGTCAAATGGAACTAGTTTCTAGACCCAGTCACTCACTAGCTGGACAATCTTGAGGAAATCAGTTGACTTATCTAAGCCTTAGTTTTCTCACCTGTCAAATGAGGACAGTAGTAGAATAATAGTACCTCTCTCCTAAGTAGGATTGTAAAGATTCTTTGAGATCAGATACTTAATATACTTAATACAGGGTTAATATATGATAGTTGATTCAGAAATGTGAGTTACTATACTGATAACGATGATAATTATAACTCATTAAAAACTACTTTTATCATTCATCATTATCATCGTTATCATCATCTTGGGCACCAAGCTGCTTGCCTGTTCATGTCTTCTTAAGATGGTTATAAATAATAATAGCAAAATGATAATTCTTCCCATTGTTGAGTTTTTACTCTTTGCCAGTGCTTTACATAAATATCATTTGTCTATCTATTATCTATTAATCATTTTATATTTTTTATCTTCCATCTATCTATAATCCACAACCCCTCTGTGAGGTAGGTGTTATCATCCTAACTTTACTAGAAAGAAAATAAAGAGCTTAGGGGAGAAGTGCAACTAGCTCAATTCATATACCTGCCAGGTGGTCCTGCTCGGACTTGCACTAGGGTCTGTCCAAGTCTGCACTTGCATCTGTCTAGGTCGACACTGCCTCCTAACACTGTACCCAACGGCCAGGACTTCCTTCCAGCCCTTGCTCCTTGGTATGCATCCCCAGTGGTGACTCCAAATCCTTGTCCCAGCTTTTCCCATTTTGCCATGCATTTGTCTTCAAACTCTCTACTTCCCATCAGAAACCACCAACACAGAGAGTGCCTGAGGACACATCACAGAATGAAAACCAGAGAGATTAAGCAACTTTCCCAGCCTCTTCCAGTCACCAAGTGGAGAATTTTGGATGTCAACTGTGCCTCTCTCTCTCTCTTCCCCAGGGTGCTAGCTACTAAGCCAATTCCCTTGCCAATAGTGGACAAACAGGAAACAACATCTTGGGTGCCCCAAAATGTCACATAAACCGTCTGTAGAACACTGGGGTTCAAATAGCAGTAGGACATTAACAGCATTATTTCCCTGCCTGTGGAAAGCACAGAGTCAGGGAAATGGCTGAGTGTTTTCAAAGGGCGAGATAATTCCGTGTAACCAACAATAACATTTACAGTTATTTAAGCTTAGATAAGGGTAATTAAATCTCATGCTTCATGGGCTAAGCTGATTGCCTGCAGGGGTCAAGGAGGACTGCTCCCCCTCCTCAGTACAGCATCCACAGAGTGATTATCCAGGTGCATTGTGGGCCCTCTAAGAGAGAACAGGTTTCCTCTAAGGCTGAGGCACCAAACAAGATAGCCCCCATATCAGCATCTCAGGGGAGGGGCACAACACATTGGATTCAATGCTCTATTGCACCATGGCTAAAATTCAGTCTCTAGAGTTATACAGCCCTATATTTGAATTCTGGCACTGCTAAGTGCAGGGCGACCTTCAGGGAGTCACTTGACCTCCATTTGAATTAGTTTCTTTGCTTGTAAAATGGAGATAGCACTGTGTCATTGGGTGCTTAAAAATATGAAGAACAACTAGTATTTATTGGGTGTATTCTAGAAGCCAGACTGTTTAAGTGTTTTTCCTTACTTAATTCTCACAAAAGCCATGTGGTCATCCCCTTTCCTTTCATCATCCTGCCCTCTGATTATCCTCCTTTGGCAGATGAAGAGACTCAGGCTCAGAGGAGGGGTGACTTGCCGGGGATCCCATTCTAGAAGTCAGTGCATATCCAGCATCAGATGACACACTCAGATAAGGTAACTCGGGAGAGTTGAGGAACGGCCTACTTAAAAAGGGGTGTGCCAGAAGGTGGATAGTGAATCTCCCTAGGCTAAAGGGCAGGGGATGGAGCAGTTACCAGAACTTGGCAAAAGTAGCTGTGACCTAAGAGAGGACTGCCCTAAAGGGGATGTAGTCCTGGCCAGGTGGGCAAAGAAGTGGGGACAGGGTGTGATGCTGTGGCCCTTACTCTCTTCCAGTGCATTGGCTGAACCCAAATGGACCATACAGATCAACTCTCAGGGCACAGAGCAGAGTGGAAAAAGGCAGAAAGAATCCAAAGAAGCAAAGCAAAAATTTCCAGTCCTCTGGCTGGAGGGTGATAGAGGCAGAAGGTGAATTGTGGTAGTCTGAGCCCCAAGCCCACCTTCACTTCCATGCTATGCTGCTTCTCACCAGACGGCATACAGTGAGTGTTTAGTAAATGATCACTACTGAAGTTTGTTTGCATCTTTCCCACATCCCCCAAACAGAAGGGGAATGCATGATTGTCTTGTCTCAAGTGGTAGTTGAAGCTTTTTCCCCACCTCAAGTTGAGAATAGAGATTTCCTATTCCATATGGGGAATAGACATGATTGTCCCCCTCCATGAAAAGAGCATGGGTAATTGCCATCTTACCCCTGGACAGACGCACAGACCACTCTGGCTAAGTGTGAAGACTGGAGTGGGGCAGACTGGAGGGAAGGTGAAGAGCAGTTGGGAAGCAAATCTCAGCCTGGAAAAGGCAGAGACAGCAAGGATGAGAAGGAAGGGGCAGAATCGAGGACTGGTTCAGGATGTGACGGCTGGATATGGGGAGAGACATAGGGTGCATGAATGCAGAGAAATGGAGTTGTGTCCTGCTCTGGGCCCAGAAAACGGGGTTATAGAGAAGTAAGTGGGCCACTCCTGAGAAAATTCTTAGTGTTAGTGACCCAGGGGCTGCTACATACCCAGAGAGGTGGAAGCTGTCAGAGAGCAGCTAATTGTTTCAGGAGGATGGCAGAGTTAAGCGATCAATTTATAGAGACGGGCTTTCCAGCTCCGGCAGGTAAAGGCAATTTGGTCCAATTTATGTCCAGTGAAAATGGACACTTAAGGGGAAAATATTTGCAGTTCGGTATAAATTCAATCTTGCCCCTAATGCCAGCCACAAGCTGAAGGGGAGGAGGAGGAGGAGGAGAAGGAGGAGGAGGAGAAAGGAGGCTCTTCCTTCCTTTCTTCCTTCCTTCTTTTCTCCCTCCTTCCCTCCCCTCTTCCCTTCCCTTCCCTTCCCTTCCCTTCCCATCCCTTCCCTCC
>NW_016807962.1:2745536-2751309 GCF_001698545.2 Rhinopithecus bieti
ATAAATAAATAAATAAATAAATAAATAAATAAATAAAACCTTTCAATATCAAAGTTAAAGAAAAAAATATCAATTGAGTTTGTTTTGGAATGATGAAAACTGTCAAAGATGAATAGAATCTGAGTAGAAGTAGAGGAGAACAAAGTCAGACATTCTAGGATGAGAGGTCAAACTGAGCATAAGTGTGAGTATAAAAATAAATATGATTTGTTTAGGAGATAAGGGGACCCCTGAATCTAGAACTTTGGGTCTGGGAAAGCCATTGAGATTATGGTTTTGATCCAGAGGTCAGGATCAAGCACAAACAGGGGCTAGATGGGTGATATGCCTGAGTTAAGATTGTTAGTGAGACATAAATGAGGCCTGTGCTCACTGGTAGAGTATGTGTACCTGAAAACATTCCCATTGGGATGTTATAAAATCCTATGCAGACAAACAAAGCACATAGGCTCTTAGATCATGAGTTTGAGACCCCCCATGTAGTCCAAATCTCATCTTACAGGAGAGAAAAATGACACTCCAAAGAACAATGACATTACAAGATTAGTGATTGAATGGAGAACTTCAAGGGCTGCAGAGAGAGGATGGGTTACTAGAGGGTCCCCTACCTACTCAGGGAAATCCTGGAGAGACTTAGTGGAAAGAGACACTTCCTTCCTTCTACACACAGAGTGGTCTATGTGTCTGTCCAGAGGAGGTTGGGGTTTAAGGTTGACTAGTGGGAGGAGACTTATCATGCATAGGCCCCAGCCATCACCAGGGATTGTAATATATATTTCAGACACATTGCTCTCATTTAATCTGCAAAGTAATCCTGTAAGAAAAAGGTATTAATGTCCTCATTGTACAGATGACAAAACCAAAAGTTAGAGAGGTGAAGTGACTTCCTTGTGGCAACATAGATTGGAGTAGGAGTTAGATTTGAACCTGAGTCTGCCTGGGATCCCAACTCAAGTTCTCTCCTCTATCCCATTCCTGGCCAAATGGCCACCTGCTTAATAGCTATGCTGTTTTGTTTCTTTGTGCTATAGACTCCCGTCTGCCTTGGGCAGTGTTCTCTCCTACTAAAAAAAGACTGGGGCCCACAGTGTTCTCTTGAGTCTATTCCCTAGTGGCTCCCTGCCTCTGTACCTTCAGGTAAGGTATGGGGGTGTGGGCCACCCACTGATAATTTTAATGAAAAGAAATAAAAACTGAGACCAGCTTGTCAGGTGCTGTTGGAAACCTTGCGTCACTGTCTAAAACAGGCTCCAGAGCAGCATGCCCATGGAAAGCAGGGACAGCCCTGGGAGGTGTCTGTGTTACTCAGTCCCCTCAGTTTCCTCTGCATTCTCTACGTTCCTTGGTCATTTTTATTTCTCCAGATTACAGTGAGTCCTAAGACATCATGATACCTGCTGGTTGGCTTTGAATACTTTAGAATCCCAGAATGCCTCTTCTGTCACCAGTCTTGTCACTTAAAGACATAGCCCTATAGGATATGTCAGTGAATCCTCTGACCCAAGCTTACCTGTCCAGCCTCATCACCTGCCATCTTCTGCCACTAGACACACAAACACATTCACATGCATGCACACACATACATATGCACACATGCTCACACACACTCACACAGGACACACACTACATGCACACACATACAAACATGCATATACATCCACACATATGCAATGCTCGTGCATACATGCACACACGTGTGAGCACATATGCATACATACATGCATGCATACATATGCACATATATGTACACATGCATATGTGTGTATATGCACAAACACATACAACACTTTATGCTCTAGCAAGAATAGATTTCTTTTTCTACTCTGTACATACTATGCTGCATCAAGTCATCCTATTCTGTATGCTATTCCTGTATCCCAGAGCAATCAACATAGTGGACATCTCTCAATTTTCTTCTGTACAGCACTTCTTTCTATGAGGCACAGACCCCCCTCCCCAACTCTATGTAAAACTGGTGAAGCTATCAATCCTGTAGCCCTGACAAGATAACTTGAGATACCTAATAGAGTACTCCAGTTCCCTCCCTCTGAAGATGTGCATAGTGATTGGCTTGGGGCTGGAGAGTCTTTTTTTTTAACCCTAATTTAGAGGTTGAAGGGGAACCTCATTCTTGCTCTGGGGCTCTGGAGTTATCTTAGCTTGGAGCCTCCCAGGGTTATCACTCAGCCTTGTGGAAGATACCTGTTTGCAAATGAAGCCAGCAATAGTCAAAGGAGAGAGAGAGAGAGAGAGAGAGAGAGAGAGAGAGAGAGAGAGAAAGAGAGAGAGAGAAGAGAGAGAGGAGACACCTAACGACATAATCCTTAGATCTAGCCATTCTGGAAGTCAGATCTATTCCTCAGACTTCCAAGTTATTTAAGCCAAGATAGTCCTCAGCTTTTTTAGCTTAAGGTATTTTAAGTTGTTATTTTGTTAACCGTAACCCAAAGTCCTGATGTAATGATACAATGCTAATCCCTTAACCTCTATTGTATTAATATTATTTAATCCTCCCAACAGCCTTCTGAGGTAGACACAATTATGTCCACTTTTCAGATTAGGAAACTGAGGCTCAGAAAAGTAAGGTGAAGTAACTTGCCCAAGATCATGCCCACTACCTCCCCACCTCCTTGCTATTGTCTTAACAGTCTCTATTTTCTATTTTAGTCCATGCAGCTCCAGCATCACTTCTTCTGGGAAGCCTTGCCTGAATCATTTATGACAAGTTGGACCTTTCTTCTCTTCTCTCATCATACTTTGGGGATACACCCTGAACTTGATAGGCCCCAAGTTATATGGCAATAGCCTACAGCCCTCCAAATATCAGAGGCTAAACATAACAAAAATTTATTTCTAACACGTTACATGCCCAGTTAGGATTTGCTGAGTGGGATATGTGCATTCAAGCCACTCCAGGAGGCAGGCCAGTGGAGGCTCCATCTTGAATTCTAGGCCCACAATCAATGAAGTAGGCAGAGGGGAACAATGGGAATTAATAGTTAGCCCTTAAAGGTGTTTGCCTGTAAGTGACACATATCACTTTCACTCATGTTTGTTTGCTAATGTGAGTCAAGTCACCCTGCTCAAGTTCAAGTGGGTGGGGAAGTGCAATATTACCATGTGATTGGAAGTAAAAACTCCAGAACATTTACTGTGACACAGTGAACTCCATGAAATAAAGACTGTCTTATTCATCCCCAGAACTCTGGCACCAAGCACTGGGGCTACTACAAAGTACGAGCATTGGGAGAGTGTGTTCAATGGATCTTAGAGCGTATTGCATACTGCCAATTGTTCATATCAATGGTAAACATTTCTAGGGCATGAATTATCATTGTCCCTGTATCCCCAGTACCTGGCTCAATGCCTGACATCGAGTAGATGCTTAGGATTCATATAGAATTAGCAGTAGGTGATATCTGCTCACAGTGATGCTTATCATTTCTTTCCATCTGGTTGGGCACCACTTGTTAGTACCAAGGCCAGAGCAGCGAACCTGGATATGCAGAATACACCAAGATCATATTCTAGAGAGAGGCCAGACGGCACATGCCAGCCTGGAGCAAAAGGAAAATCTTGGACAAGCCCGGTAGGAATCCAACCAAATAACAGAAGATTCCAAGAATGAAATGGGCTTTTGTTGGAAATCAGTTTGCTGTCCCAAGTTTACAGACAGTAAAGAATAAAGAGGGCCAAGTGTGGTGGCACATGCTTGTAATCCCAGCACTTTGGGAAGCCCAGGGGGAGGACGGCTTGAGCCCAGCAGTTCAAGACCAGCCTGGGCAACGTAGCAAGTCCCATCTCTACATAAAATGGATGAAATTAGCCAGGCATGGTGATGCATGCTTGTAGTCCCAGCTACTCAGAAAGCTGAGGCAGAAGGATTGCTTGAGCCCAAGAGATCAAGGCTGCAGTGTGCCACTGCATTTCACCTTGGGGAAAAGAGTGAGACTCCATCTGTTAAAAAGAAAAAAAGAATATGTACGACAAGATCAAGGGACCAAGATATATATGAAAACCAGAGCTACTTGGGGAGAGAGGCTCATTATTATTTTTTAACTTGCTCCATCATATGTTCTTTTTCTTTTGGAAGAAACTGTACTCTTTTGGCATAGTCATAGCAAAAATGCATAGCTGATGAGTTGTATTGGCAGCTGGTTAACTCCTTCACTCCCAGACTGTAAACTCCTTGAGGGCAAGAACAATCTTATTTATCACTGATTCCATATCAGTATTACCCAGCACAGGACATTGCAGACAGCAGTGATTCAGTAAATGTTAGTTGATTTGTACTGAGTGTGCACATGCGAATCTACAAGGAACAGGGAAGCCTATTCAGAGCAAAGTTAGAAGGCATACAGTAGTCAATAAAGCAGGTCTCACTGGAGCATTATGAGATACAGAAAAATACTGGGTCTTCATCATTCTCAGGGAATAGGTGATTCTGCAGAGTAGGAATATTTGTAAAAGCCAATCTCTTCAAACAGAGAATTCCTTTTAAAAAGATATATATCCACCAGATTGGGTACCCATCTATGCACTCCCTGACTTTTTAAGCAGGGCATTCACTCTACCATTTTGTGAGGACACAGAGTTGCACAACAATTGTTCCATGCTGCATGGTCCCAGCACACAGCTCTTAGGGACACTGTTGCATGCAGAGCCACCAGACCCTGCAATGAATGGTACCAGGGCACTGTGCTTTATGTTTTAATTGAGCTGATATTTACTATCCTCAGCTTTGTTTCACTCTCCTCTCTTGAAGTCAGATTGTCAGCTATTTGTTTTTGTCATTTCTCACCAGCAGAATCTTTTTCTATGAATAATCTCCTGGTGCTTCATAAATAAGATAAATAAGGGTTAACATTCAAGCAAACAAACCATCTAGTGAGCACCCCTATTTTTAAGACACTGTGCAGGATGCAGTTTGGAAGCTATGAGGTCTCCTCACAGGTACGTGGGTCATACCTGATATATGGAAAACAAGTGTTTTCCTTTTTTTTTTTTAATACTTTATGCTCTAGGGTACATGTGCACAACGTGCAGGTTTGTTACATATGTATACATGTGCCATGTTGGTGTGCTGCACCCATTAACTCGTCATTTACATTAGGTATGTCTCCTAATGCTATCCCTCCCCGTCCCCACTCCCCACAACAGGCCCCAGTGTGTGATGTTCCCCTTCCTGTGTCCAAGTGATCTCATTGTTCAATTCCCACCTATGAGTGAGAACATGCAGTGTTTGGTTTTCTGTTCTGGTGATAGTTTGCTGAGAATGATGGTTTTCAGTTGAATCCATGTCCCTACAAAGGACACGGACTCATCCTTTTTTATGACTGCATAGTATTCCATGGTGTATACGTGCCACATTTTCTTAATCCAGTCTGTCATTGATGGACATTTGGGTTGGTTCCAAGTCTTTGTTATTGTGAATAGTGCCGCAATAAACATACGTGTGCATGTGTCTTTATAGCAGCATGATTTATAATCCTTTGGGTATATACCCAGTAATGGGATGGCTGAGTCAAATGGTATTTCTAGTTCTAGATCCTTGAGAAATCTCCACACTGTCTTCCACAATGGTTTAACTAGTTTACAGTCCCACCAACAGTGTAAAAGTGTTCCTATTTCTCCACATCCTCTCCAGCACCTGTTGTTTCCTGACTTTTTAATGATTGCCATTCTAACTGGTGTGAGATGGTATCTCATTGTGGTTTTGATTTGCATTTCTCTGATGGCCAGTGATGATGAGCATTTTTTCATGTGTCTGTTG
>NW_016807962.1:2753134-2762448 GCF_001698545.2 Rhinopithecus bieti
TTTTTTGTGTCTCTATCTCCTTCAGTTCTGCTCTGATCTTAGTTATTTCTTGCCTTCTGCTAGCTTTTGAATGTGTTTGCTCTTGCTTCTCTAGTTCTTCTAATGGTGATGTTAGTGTGTCAATTTTAGATCTTTCCAGCTTTCTCTTGTGGGCATTTAGTGCTATAAATTTCCCACTACACACTGCTTTGAATGTGTCCCAGAGATTCTGGTATGTTGTATCTTTGTTCTCATTGGTTTCAAAGAACATCTTTATTTCTGCCTTCATTTCGTTATGTACCCAGTAGTCATTCAGGAGCAGGTTGTTCAGTTTCCATGTAGTTGAGTGGTTCTGATTGAGTTTCTTAGTCCTGAGTTCTAGTTTGATTGCACTGTGGTCTGAGAGACAGTTTGTTATAATTTCTGTTCTTTTACATTTGCTGAGAAGTGCTTTACTTCCAACTATGTGGTCAATTTTGGAATAAGTGTGATGTGGTGCTGAGAAAAATGTATATTCTGTTGATTTGGGGTGGAGAGTTCTGTAGATGTCTCTTAGGTCTGCTTGGTGCAGAGATGAGTTCAATTCCTGGATATCCTTGTTAACTTTCTGTCTTGTTGATCTGTCTAATGTTGACAGTGGGTGTTAAAGTCTCCCATTATTATTGTATGGGAGTCTAAGTCTCTTTGTAAGTCTCTAAGGACTTGCTTTGTGAATTTGGGTGCTGTATTGGGTGCATATATATTTAGGAAAGTTAGCTCATCTCACTGAATTGATCCCTTTACTGTTATGTAATGGCCTTCTTTGTCTCTTTTGATCTTTGTTGGTTTAAAGTCTGTTTTATCAGAGAATAGGATTGCAATCCCTGCCTTTCTTTGTTTTCCATTTGCTTGGTAGATCTTCCTCCATCCCTTTATTTTGAGCCTATGTGTGTCTCTGCATGTGAGTTGGGTCCCCTGAATACAGCAAACTGATGGGTCTTGACTCTTTATCCTATTTGCCAGTCTGTGACTTTTAATTGGACCATTTAGCACATTTACATTTAAGGTTAATATTGTTATGTGTGAACTTGATCCTGTCATTATGATATTAGCTGGTTATTTTGCTCGTTAGTTGATGCAGTTTCTTCCTAGCATCGATGGACTTTATATTTTGGCATGTGTTTGCAATGGCTGGCACTGGTTGTTCCTTTCCATGTTTAGTGCTTCCTTCAGGGTCTCTTGCAGGGCAGGCCTGGTGGTGACAAAATCTCTCAGCATTTGCTTGTCTGTAAAGGATTATATTTCTCCTTCACTTATGAAACTTAGTTTGGCTGGATATGAAATTCTGGGTTGAAATTTCTTTTCTTTAAGAGTATTAAATATTGGTCCCCACTCTCTTCTGGCTTATAGTGTTTCTGCCGAGAGATCTGCTGTTAGTCTGATGGGCTTCCCTTTGTGGGTAACCACACCTTTCTCTCTGGCTTCCCTTAACATTTTTTCCTTCATTTCAACTTTGGTGAATCTGACAATTATGTGTCTTGGAGTTGCTCTCCTCGAGGAGTATCTTTGTGACATTCTCTGCATTTCCTGAATTCAAATGTTGGCCTGCCTTGCTAGGTTGGGGAAGTTCTCCTGGATAATATCCTGCAGAGTGTTTTCCAACTTGGTTCCATTCTCCCTGTCACTTTCAGGTACACCAATCAGACGTAGATTTGGTCTTTTCACATAATCCTGTATTTCTGGTAGGCTTTGTTCATTTCTTTTTACTCTTTTTTCTCAAAACTTCTCTTCTCACTTCGTTTCATTCATTTGATCTTCAATCACTGATAGTCTTTCTTCCAGTTGATCAAGTCGGTTACTGAAGCTTGTGCATTTGTCATGTAGTTCTTGTGTCATGGTTTTCAACTCTATCAGGTCGTTTATGGACTTCTCTGCATTGGTTATTCTAGTTATCCGTTCATCAACTCTTTTTTCAAGGTTTTTAGTTTCTTTGTGCTGGGTTCATAGTTCCTCCTTCAGCTCTGAGAAGTTTGATCGACTGAAGCTTTCTTCTCTCAACTCGTCAAAGTCATTCTCCATCCAGCTTTGTTCCATTGCTGGTGAGGAGCTGCGTTCCTTTGGAGGGGAGAGGTGCTCTGATTTTTTGAATTTTGAACTTTTCTGCATTGCTTTTTTCCCATCTTTGTGGTTTTAGCTGCCTTTCATCTTTGATGATGGTGACGTACACATGGGGTTTTGGTGTGGATGTCTTTTCTGTTTGTTAGTTTTCCTTCTAACAGTCAGGACCCTCAGCTGCAGGTGTCTTAGAGTTTGCTTGAGGTCCACTCCAGTTAGGCTACTCCCAGTTAGGCTCTCCCAGTTAGGCTACTCAGGGGTCAGGGGCCCACTTGAGCAGGCAGTCTGTCTGTTCTCAGATCTCACCCTCCATGCTGGGAGAATCACTACTGTCTTCAAAGCTGGGTTGGAAATGCAGAAATCACCCATCTTCTGTGTCGCTCATGCTGGGAGCTGGAGACTGGAGCTGTTCCTATTTGGCCATCTTGGCACAGGTCCTTTTTTTTTTTCTTTTTAGAGGACCTCGAGGAAGTTGCCATTCCCTTTTAAAATACAATTCCCAGGTCTGTAAACTGGGAATAATAACAGTGCCTATCTCAGAGATTTTTGGTGGGGAATTAATTGGAGAATGAATGTAAATGTTAGGTGTTGTTATAAGAAGGTTGGAGACTGCTATAGGAGATAAGACCCATAGATAAACTCTGCAGGAAGGTCATGTCTTTCAGAGGCTACTAGGGAAGAGGTGATGAGTCAGAAGCTTGAAGAACTGGGAGGATGTTTAGGAAGGGAAGAAAAATCGAAGCAGAAATAATAGGCAAATGGTACAGAAGCTGGAAATGAAAGAACTTGCACACAGTAAGACAGCCCTTTCTTTTGAGGGATCCACAAAAGGAACACAAGATAGGGCAAAAAATGTAAATTGAGTCCAGCCAGGGGTTGGCAAACCACGGCTAAGGGTCACGTTGGCCCATTGCCTGTTTTTGTGTAGCCTGCGAACTAAAAATATTTTTTTCATCTTCATATGGTTGAAAAGCAAAAGAAAATGTGTTATGCATAAAAATTATAAGAAATATATATTGTAGTGTCTACAAATAAAGTCTCACTGAAACACAGCCACTCCCATTTGTTGATACATAATTTATGGCTACTTTTGGGTGACAGAGGCAGAGTTGAATAGTTGAGACAGAGACCATATGGCATGCAGAGCTTCAAATATTCACTATCTTGCCCTTTACAGAAAAATTTTGCTGGTCCATGGTCTAGATCCTAAAATGACCTAGATCTAACCAGGGATTAGATTCAACCTGTACGCCACAGGGAGATACAGAGCTGGGGAAATGGTGGTATCAGGAATGAAAATGCCACCCTTTCTGATTATCACAGGCTCACCATGTCCCCATTAAACACCATCTCCTCTATAATGTTCTCCAAATATGTGCTTTCACCAAAACTTCTGTCCTTTGAAAAGACAAACCCATTCTTCTTCCTTTTCATGTGGGAATTTTAAAAATGGATATTCAAATGGGCTTTCTACCTTACTTACTAAGTACAGACAGCTCTGGGCCTCACGCTAATCAGACTGGGTGCCATTCTGTAAGTCATTTTGTGCAATTTCATGTTCTCTCCCTCTGAAAGAAGGAGAATTACTTTGATAGATTAAAGCCGTTTCCTTATTGGAATGGGCGTTTTGTCTCTTTCTCTCTGCTCTCGTCCACTGTCTCTCGATGCCTCCAAGGTAGGGAGGCCCTAATTTCCCGGAGTCGCTCTTGGTAAAGCAATTTCTCATCTCCACTGGCCCTCCAGGGTCTCATTTGTAGAAAGAGGGGGGCTCTGGTGAGGGTAGGAAATGGAAGGGGCTGGAAGGTGACCCGCTCCTTTCTGCTGTAGATTTGTGTTATAAAATATTTTCCATGCAGAGGCAGATGCTCCTGGTTGTTGGTCAAAGGAGTTTCTTTTAACTCTGGTCTTTGCAAGGGCTATGGAAGGGCATATGGAGAATAATTGAGCTCCCACTGTGGAATAAACTGGACACTGTGGTCTTTGAACTTAAACCTAAATAGCTACATTTACAACTCCGTATAATATGCAGGCACAATCTGAGTAAAACACTGGTTGCTAATTCTTTCTTAGAAAGATTTTGGTGCACATAGTAGTGCTTATACTTCAGTGTATTTAAGAATTATTTGAGGGCCTATGTTAAAATGCAGATTCCTGGACCCCACCTCCAGTGATTCTGATTTAGTAAGTCCAAGGTTAGGAGTGGCAATCAGTATTCTTAACAAAACCCTTGGATGATTCTGATGCTGGAACTCCCCGAACACCCCTTGAGAAATGCTGTCTCAAGATAACATTATATCCCTGGCTATTTTCTTAAGGTTGCAGGAGATACCCTAAGGACCTGGCACATACAGGGGGCAAAATAAACAGTGGCTGTTGTCATTACAATGTAGGTTTTGTCCTCACAGACATTATTGCTGTATATTTTTTGTGCTTCTAATCTGTGTTGTTTGCATTTATACTCTGTGCTGATTCATACTGGATTCATGATTAAACTCTTGGAACTTCTGTTTCCTCCTTGGTGGAAGAGAAAGACAAATACCTAACTTCAAAAGAATGTCTGTTGTTATGCTAAATGTGAGAAATTCTCAGGTCATCAAGGGAATTTCTGTTGCTTTGTTCTGGTTCCTAATTCCTTCTGCATAAATCCACACAGGAGAAGGCAGTTCAGATGGGTGCCTGCTTTGCCCCGTGACCTTCAGATGAAGATATGCTCTGCCCAGGTAATACTCTCTGCTGGAGTGGGGGCTGTTTTCAGGACTACCCAGGATGAAACACATGCAGTTTCATTGGTGGGTTTCTGTGGCAGGAGGCAAAATGGGCCAAACACATGGTCAGGAAACCTGGATCTGCCCAAACATTACAACTGGTGCTGCAACCAGTTTCTATCGACATGCAGGCAAAGATAACATACACCTAATTTTTCCCATCATGCTATTTTCTATTCATAATGTTTGTTTGTTTATTTTCTGTTTATTTACTAATTATGTTCTACTCATGCAATTTTTTTTTGAGGGGGGTGAGGAACAGGGTTTCGCTCTGTTGCCTAGGCTGGAGTGCAGTGGTGCAATTTTGGCTCACTGTAACCTTCACTTTCTGGGCTCAGGTGATTTTTCTGCCTCAGCCTCCCAAGTTTAGCTGGGACTACAAGTGGGCACCACCATGCCCAGCTAATTTTTGTATTTTTAGTGGAGACAAGGTTTCGCCATGTTGGCCAGGTTGGTCTGAAACTCCTGGCCTCAAATGATCCACCTGCCTCGGCCTCCCAAAGTGCTAGAATTACAGGTGTGAGCCACTGCGCCTGGCCTCTACAATTTTTTTACTCAAATTATTTAGTGTTGTAAAACTATATTCCTAAAATACTGTCAGATTTCAATAAACACCTGGGCACATTATTATCACCGTTTACACAAATCTAATGCTTAACCATTGCAATGAGCAGTTCATTCAATCCTGGCTCCCAAATGGAGAGAAATAACTTCCCCTGAACCTTTCCTTGAGAATGCAACTTCTCTAAGGTGTGTTCGTTACTAGCTACAGTGAAGTTCATTTTAGAATTACAAGCCCTTGGAACTTCATGTTAAGAGTTCTACATTCTTGGCCGGGTGCGGTGGCTCATGCTTGTAATCTTAGCCCTTTGAAAGGCCGAGGCGGATGGATCAAGAGGTCAGGAGATCGAGACCATCCTGGCCAACATGGCGAAACCCCATCGCTACTAAAAATACAAAAATTAGCCAGGTGTGGTGGCATGCACCTGTAGTCCAAGCCACTCAGGAGGCTGAGGCAGGAGAATCGCTTGAACCTGGGAGACGGAGATTGTGGTGAGCCAAGATTGCGCCACTGCACTCCAGCCTGGGCAACGAGAGCAAAATTCCATCTTGGAAAAAAATAAATAAATAAAAGAGAGAGAGAGAGAGAGTTCTGCATTCTTGGAGGGGTTCCCAGTGGCAGCTCACCTACTACCATTGTGCTTCTCTTTGCTACATCAGGGTTACAAAAATGAACAGGGCAGTGTCTCCAGCTTTTCCAAGCTTATACAACAGTAAGAAAGACAGACACATCTGAAAGAAAAAAGAAGTCTATGGGATAAAATAAAGGTTTGTGCAACATATGTGGGGCTGTGGTCATCAGCAGGAGTGATGAAGTTCTGTCTGGAGGAGATGCCCCTTGGACTCAGGCTTGCGAAGAAGAGAAGCTCCTGCATGAACTCAGGAAGTGTCCAGGCATGGGCATGGGCAGAGGCCCAGAGGTCACTAATTCACTGATTCATTTGCTAACCATTAAAACAAACAACAAACAAACAAACAAACAATATTTGAGGGGACTAAGTCAGGCATGGTGCTGTGGGTTTGAATGAAGACAAATGACATGACTGGGGAAATAGGAAGATGCCTATTTTGGTAGTAGTGGTGGCTACAGAAGATGAACCTGGAAAAGTGCTTTAGGGCATGTTTCATGGAATTTTATAAGCCAGTGGAAGATATTTGTGAGCAATGTAGAAACCCTGGAGCACATAGAAAAAGCAGAAACTCAATGCAAGCAATGCAATGAGTATTCATAGTCAGAGAGAATTATCAATAGATAAAGAATGTCCCTGGCATCCTCAGACCCCATCTCTACCCTCCCTTGTCAACCAAGATCACTCTCTAAAGTGTCCCCTTCACCCTGGCTTTGAAGGTCTCCTCAGAGCCTGGAGTCACATCACTCCTCCTTTGGTGTCTTTGCTATGATCAATAATTTGTACCAAATCCATTTTGGGAAGTTGTTTTTCTTCCATGACATACATCACAGGATATTTTTATAGCTTGATGAATCTAACACATCTGTGTAATCACACAGTTTCCAGAAATCCAGATGTTCCCCAGAGCACCTCTGGCTCCCATGTTCTTGCAAACATTTGCTGTAAACACCAAAGGCTGTTTGTTGGTTTTAATGTTCTAGCTCATCTCATTACCCAGTGAAGGTGAAAGATTGAAGCCAGATAGTGTTGCCAGTAAATGTTTTCGCCCCTAATGCATCTATTTCTAGTGACTGATTAGTATGCAGTGGGGCCCACAGGCCTACACAGTCTAAATGGCCAATCGTGTTCTGCCTGCTGTGGTGCAGAGAGGGAAGTCAGGCAGGGTGTGTAGATTCACTTAGGTTTTCTGGCCTGCAGTCCCCAGCTGAACAGAGGGCTCAGCCAGCTGAGATGAAACAGGGAGAAACAAGGAACCATTATCAAGCGCTGTACCACTGGGTTACTAGGATGATGCTATGAAAGCTGAGTGTAAAATGTTAACTGTATTTGGAATATGAACAAACCCTTTGCTAAAGGGAGCTTTTGTGCTTACTCTTATAACCATGGTCTGTAACAAAGAGATGCACATACTGTCTTTAAAAAGCTCTATGGTAATGGAACTTAACCCGAATCTGAGGAAAGAACACTAGAACAGGAGTCAGGGGACTCTGGCCTGAGTCCTAGCTCTGCCACTGCATCATTGTATGCTCTAAGGTACATCCTCCACCTTCTCTAGGCACAAACCTCTCCATTTGTAAAGTGAAGAAGTTGCCCCAGATGATACCTAAGGGCCCTCCCGGTTCTAACGCTTCTCCTAAGAGGCCGCTACAAAAGCAAGAGGAAGCATTTCAAACTCTAGAGGCGGTTAACTGATCACCTAAATTGGAGAATGTAGATGCTTTTCCCCTGTAAAGCCTTAAAGAGCAGGTAGGAGGAGCTGGTTTTGGGTGAAGAGCCTTTCTCCTCTTTGTTTTCCTTGAGTCCCCTTCCAATCTCCTATCTCTATTCAGCTCATACATTTTAATGGGGTCTTTCTCCAACCCTTGCCTAATGACTCTCACCAATGAGACAAATTAGGTCCCTTCTGTTATTATGTTGCTTAGCCACACAGATTGAGACTATGTATTTTGTAATTATTTCATTAACGTTGATCTCTCCCACTAGATTGTAGGCTCCATGAGAGCTAGGACCATGTGTATTTTGACCATCATTCTATCACCCATGCCTGGTTATGCTCAATCAGCATTTACTGAATGAGTAAATAAATAAATGAACGAAGTCTTGCTGGGGAAGGGGGGTGGGTTAGATAGCTGCCTTTTGAGATCTCAGAGTCCTGGGATATTTTATAAAGCAAATATAGGGATACAAAGTGATGGGCAAGTGCAAATACTGGCCAAAAAGCCAGATGAGCAGAAAGGAATCACCTTTTAGCAAGGACAAAATTCAATGTTAGAGAGAGAAAATGGCTGGCAAAAGGAGAGAAATGAATATGCTATTAAACAGTAAAAACAAACAAAAAACCCACAAAAAACAAAAACTGTCTCACTCACAACGAGAGCAAAGAAAAACCAATGCAGGGCATAATGTTTAAGAGAGGAAAGGACAGGGAAGGGTTTTCTGACTGAAGCCTGAAGATCAAGGATGGCACTGAGCACATTAAATATTTCACAATCATTATCAACTTATTAAGACAGAAAGATTGATTTGTTCTTATGTTCTTGAGAGAGAACTGTGAAAAGCAATAACCCATCTTGAGCACAATAAGCTCGCCTTAATCGGAACAGATAAAGCTTAGAGGATTGAGGGAGATTAAATGATGAAAGAATGAGTCCCTGGGGGTTTTTCGGGAGGCAGTGTAGTGAAGAGGAGAGAATGAGCAGGGGAATCCTACAGATGGGGATCGAAGCCTGGCTTACTGCTTAGAAGCTGGATGACCTTGGGCAAGTCTCTTTCCCTCTCTTAGTCCCAGTTTCCTTTCCTCTAGAATAGGGGTAGAAAAACTAGGGACCATGGGCGAAATCCAACTCCCCACCTGTTTTTATTTTTTTTTAATAAAGTTTTATTGAAACTTTTGTATTGTCAGTGCTTGTTTTTGGATTACATAAGGAGAGTAAATGGTGATAGGGACTCTATAGACCACAAAGCCCCAAATCACTATAATGTGACTTTTCAGAAGAGGTTTGATGACTCTTTGACTCTTGTTCTGAATGCTAAAAGTGATGACCACTGAACAGGTTTGTTCTGAATATTCATTCCTTTGGTGTCTAACATGAGAAGGTGCTCAGTAAATGTTGGTGGGGTTTGATTGAATCAGGAAATATGCATGACTCACCTAATATACCAGAATGGGTAAAGACAGATGGAGGATCAGATCTCAGCTCATCTCTCTAAGAGCTGTGCAACCCTGGGCAAATTACTTTCCCTCTTTCAACTTCTTCTTCTTTTTTTTTTTTTTTTTTTTTTT
>NW_016807962.1:2762683-2775171 GCF_001698545.2 Rhinopithecus bieti
TGTATTTATTTATTTATTTATTTATTTATTTATTTGAGACAGAGTCTCACCCTGTGGCCCAGGCTGGAGTGCAGTGGCCAGATCTCAGCTCACTGCAAGCTCCGCCTCCCGGGTTCACGCCATTCTCCTGCCTCAGCCTCCCGAGTAGCTGGGACTACAGGCGCCGCCACCTCGCCCGGCTAGTTTTTTTTTTTGTATTTTTAGTAGAGACGGGGTTTCACCGTGTTAGCCAGAGATGGTCTCGATCTCCTGACCTCGTGATCCGCCCGTCTCGGCCTCCCAAAGTGCTGGGATTACAGGCTTGAGCCACTGCACCCGGCCTCTTTCAACTTCTTTATCTTCTCACCTATAAATTGTATGGAACAAAATTTATCTTACAAAATGGTGGCTGGTAAATAAAATGTAGTATGATTGCTACAAATGTAAACACTCAATAATTTGTTATTCAAGAGCCTAAGGAAAATAAAAATAATTGTTATGGGTCAATTGTTGCCTCTGAGGTATCAAAATTTAGTGGAAATTGTTGGAGTTCTCAGCTGAGGTTCAGAAACTACCTCCAGTAGCCACTAACGTGGGATCATGGTTCAGAATCAGGGGTTCTTTGAGCTGGAGCCATCGCCTGAGTCCTAGTACCATGCCTGGAACATAATAAGAGCTGAATATTTATGAATGAATGAATACTGCATGCATGAATGAATATAGGCTTAGGCATCAGCTCCAGTTAGGACTCCCCATTGGGTTGAAGTAGTGCCTTCCAGGTCTTTTGGTGTCATCTCTAATGTTTCCTAAGTTGTTTCAGACAGAATTTGGTCCTTTCCACCCTGTTTGCACTGGAAAGAATGCTGGGGCCATTGTCCAGAGGATATTCATATAGGGCTTTTCCACTGTCATCTGTAGTTGGCAGTTCTCAGTATTTCTGAATAAATGTGACTGTTTACAGAAAAGCCTACACATTAGAAGCAACTTGGGAGCTCTTTTTTTTCCCCTTAAAGCTGATGTATATTGTCCACATGAGAGCAAATAAATTAGAGTTTATTTTTGGATGGGTTCAGGCATTGGCATTTTTTAAAACCTCCCCAGGGATGGAGAGTTTCTGCACTGGAGGCTGTGGTTTAGCCTTGCTCCACTGGACCCTGAGGTCTCTTTGGCAGGTTTCTGCGCAGCCTCGGGCATGTTTGCAGTAGAAGTTCAGCTAAAACAGCTTCCAATCTTCTCAGCTGAGAAAGCTGTAGAAATCTGACATTGGATCTAGGTGTTTCAGGAAAGTATACTAGTTATAAAACTTTAAGAAGTTAAGGATTTTATCCTGGGGGTGGAGGATGCTGAGTTGAAGGTATCTATTCTTAGAGCCTAAACCTGCTGCTGATGGTAGAGCAGCCTTCCTTGGTTTTTCAGAGATTGAGGAAAAGCATCTCCTTGGATCCTGGAGAGGGCCAGTACAAGGGATCTCTAGGGCCATGAGAAACATCTGGGTCCAGCTGACTAGTAGCAGAAGGGACAGCTAAAACTACGTCGCTGAGTTCGAGGGACTAGTTACCTGCCCCAGAGTGAAGCTGTGTCATAGGAGGGAGGATTTAGGGCCCTAGGGTCTGGTATAGGAAGAGGTACAGGGAGCCTTCCATGGGAAAGAGGCTTCTCTGTCTCAGGAGAGGCCCAAAGGAATGTGATCAATTTGGAGAGCTTGGCTAAGTCAGTTTTCAGGGGTCTCTGAGACTGAGGAAAAAGTTGAATCAGTTTGGCCAAGACCCAGGCTATTCTAGACTAGCAAATGGATTTAATGTTTTGTCTCAAACCTGACCAGTTGGTTGTGACTGCCTGGAACACTGTGTTGAGAAAGATTCTGAGGTCATGTCTGACTTGCTAGGAAAAAGTGCCATGATTCTTGAGGTTGGCTGCACATGTGAGAGAGGAAGAATGCTTATTAGATAAATGGCAAGAAGTTGGTGTGTTGGAAGATTAGGAGACAGGACAGGAGCTCTCAGGGAGACAAGGCTGGGGCCACATTTTGCAGGGTCTTGAATGCTAGGATAAGAGTTTGAATTTGAATTTTTTAGATCTGAGAAATTCTATTATGCCCTCTAAACAGAGGGCTAATGTTATCAGATGGAAGTTCGGGAAATATCTTTTAACTGCAGTAAGGAAGATAGCCTGAAGGAGGTGATTATGGCACTGGGTGGGGGAATAAAGAGGCCATTGCAATCCACAATCTAGGCAAGAGATGAAAGATTTGTTTGTCCTTTTAATAACTGTTCAAGTGATGAGGTATGAGGGTGGTAGTGGAGTGGACAACTGTAGGATGGTCCTCTGACTATATGTTGTTTACTCCACAAGGTTTGGGTGCTTGGTATCCTGACTCTATCCCTTCTTCCAAAATGAAAAGTGAGAGCAAAGTAAGTTTTCCTTTACTCTGATCAATAATAACAGCAGCTGTAATAACAGCTATTTATTTAATGTCTTCTTAAGTGACAGGCACTGTGCTATGTACCTTGCATACATTATTCTTTTTAGTCATCACAACAACCAAATGAGTTAGGATTATTTTATCATTCTCATTTTGCTGATGATGAAACTTCAGCATGGTTCAGAGATGCTAGGTAGTATGCCCAAAGTCTCACAGCTAGAAAGCAGCAGACCTCAGTCTAGCCTGGCTGAAAGCCCACACGCTTCACTATTGCACTACCATACCCCTGTCTCTGCAATCAGCCACTCCCGTGGGTCCCCTTTGCAGCATTAAACAGACCTGCAGGCTTTCTGATTCCACAGGGGTACTGAGCTTTGATTGTTTCTCATTAGCAGTTGTCTTCCCTCTCTCTGCGGGCACTTGGTTACATAATACCTGAAAATATTAAATTAGTTTTCCTTTACAGGAAATTATGTTCCATTAGGGCCACTGACATAGCTATTTGGAGACCTCCAAGAGAGTTGTGTGCTTTTGGAAATGTCTGACAAATCCGATTGCTCTCTGGCAAGGAGCTCTCTGAAGGTCTTGTGGCTGGTTGAGTAATTAGGCATTAAGTGGCTTTAATAATAGAAATAGGAGGCGCAGACAAGAGGGTTTCACCTGTGATCATCAGAGCTGCCTTGGTTCCCTCTTCTGGCAGAGAAAAGGAAGGGGGCAGAGGCACATGGTAATCTTCAAAACCATCCTCTGACTTCGCTTCCCATCACTCAGCACTCAGCACAGGCAGATACTTACTCCAAGAAGGAGACCAAGTCTCCGATCCTCTAGGGTACTCTGCTTTGATCAATTGCACTGGGATACTATCCTGCTTGAGTCATGCCTTTAACTCAAAATGCCCAGCAAAGTCCACCTTGATTTGGCATTCAAGATCCTGCAAGGTCTGACTTCCATATATTTTTCAGAATGCTTCTTTATATGAGCTAGTGGTCCTCATGACTTCCCGTTCCTCCTCGTATTTGTTACTCCCTTGTTCTTGCTTAAGATGCTTCATCATGAAGAAGACCCCCCTTTTATGTCTGCATTTCCATATAGACCCTAGAGTTCAAGCCTCAGCTTTAACACCACCTCTTCCTGGAAATTTTCTCTAAATTCTCTTGCCAAAGAAATCTTTCTCTCTCTTTTGCATACCCACAGCACTTTATAGCACTTAAACTAATTATCCTATTTCCTCTCACCTTGTATTATAATTATTTTACACAAATCTCATCTCTCTTGCTATATGGTAACTTCTTCAAATGGATGGGCTATGTTTAACCCCTCTATATAGCTTCCCTGGCTCCTGTTACAGAGCTTTGCATGTTGTGTTTCGTAAACACATGCTATATACATGATTATCACTTTGAAGACAGATAACATAGCTAGAATTTGATGTCCCATGGTCATGTATCCATCCATTCATTGTCTCCCTCTAGTAGCTGTACCAAAAACTTTTCTCCACTCTCGTGCATATCCCCAATACCAATATGGTATTGATGCATGCTGGGGAGGGAGGCATGAGATGTTAAGTCTCAACACACAGATTGTTAGGTAAGAATCTTAAGAGTGGAGCCCCATTTCTCTAAAGGTAGGGTACATTTCAGACTTAATAGATTTGATATGTGGTATGGAGGAAGGGTACTGAAATTACGTGATAATTTGGATATTTACTCCCCCATTTCTTAAGAAACAAGTTGGCCTTTCCAGCCTTATCTACCACCGTCCATACCCTGCCCTGTGATCTAAACACACCAAACCATGGACTGACCCAGTAGCACATGATGGGAGATTTCAGCCTGTCAATACCCGGCTACTACTCTCCTCCAGATCCAGTCAATTTAAAAATGAACACAAAAACATAGGTAAGAAAAAAACCAGAATCGGATTCACTAATGGTAGAGTTCGATTAAAGAATGTGCCTGCACTGGGACCTTCTTTCCTGAATCAGGACTGTGGAACCCACCTTTATTCCCTCCTGAGACTGATGGAGAAGCTAGCAAACAGGCCTGCTTGAGCTTATAGGAGCAAGCCCCTCTGCCCAGAGCCCACCAACCTGGGCAGAGGTAGGTGAAAGGATCCCCATGAAAGATATCTTTCCTCATGCCTGGAACACACCATTCTTTCTTGATCTTTCCCATGTATGCCCTTTGGATGATGGGATGAGCTGCTCTTTAGCCTTACCAATCTAGTCTATTACTCCTCTTGTGGGGAGAGGTGAATAAGAGGGTAGATAGAGATACCTGAGAAATCCCCAGTTCTCTCTCTTTTAGGAGAGGACTAGAAACCTCTGCTTCTCAATAGATCTGTGACATCTGCTTCTCAATAGATCTGTGACATCCCATGATATACATTGTGAATCCACTTGCCATCATGCCTTTGCCCAGGCTGGTCCTTTTCCCCAGAGTTTCCCTCTCTCCTATTTCCACTTCACAATGTCCTACTAAAATGCCACCTCCCCCGGAAGTCTTCCCAGATCCGTCTCTATTCTTCACAGGAATTCAATAGCTCCCTTAGGTTTTCTATTAGCTTTGGTGGTGCTGTTATCACAGCACTTACTCCAGCTTGTGTTCTAGAGACATGCATGCAATGTGTCTCTTTTCCCTCCTGCATTCCCACCCCTGCTCCCTGGGCGGCAGTCTCCATGAAGGACAGCCCCCATACCTCTAGTGCCCACTTGAGCCCAGCACAGGGTTGGTGCTCATGAATGTTGGTTGGATCTGCTCAGAGAACTGGCTCTGTGATGGTACAGGGGCAAGTAATGGGATATTTAACTCTGGGCTAAACATGGACAGCATTCTTTGTTGGCATTCATATTCCTACATTTAGAACTGGACCATATGGTGCTGGAGAGGCCATCGCACTGACTGGCAAGAGAAGACCTGTTTCATGGTGGTCCACAGAGCAATTTCCCTGGCTTCACTCAAGGCAAACTTTCCTCCAGCAAAACACCCCTCTTCTCCTCCCACAGAGGAAGCAGGTGAGTGACTCCATATGTTCTAGAGACCGCTCCTGTTACTGTAGCCTTAGAGCACAAGCTTACACCCTCATCATAACACCAGTGGGAGAGGCCATCAATGCTGGGTGGATACTGCAGGAAGGGAGCTCAGATTTGGGGCCTGACAACTCCAGGTTCTTACACAATTCTTGGTATAAATGAATGATTCATAAAGTCTGATTTTCTTCCTTCTTACAGCTTGAAAAAGGGCATGATCTTAGTGGATTCTCACAATAACCCTGGGGAAAAATTTTATTGTCATTATTAGTATTTAAAAATTGTCTGGTTTAATCTTATGTAGGAGAAAAGAGAAGTCTTTGCTTTGAAGCAAATAAAGAAGGGAGGGTGTTTATCCAGTGTATAAGAATATAAAGACTATATTGATAATATATGGAAAGTGCTTAGCAAGTGGACACTCAGTAAATAGTAACCACTATTATCGTTACGATCAGAGATGGGCAGTGACTCACCCAAAGTCACACAGCTAGTTAATGACAGAGCATTGCACCTGGAACTTTAGGCTCTGGGTTCCCTGCCCTTGAACTTGCCCTTGCCCTTCCCTACTTTCATGGCTTTGTGTGTGCGACCTTCCAAATCCTTTTTATGTTTTGGCCAAATTCATTCTGCCACTCAGCAGACACACACCTGCATGCACACACATGCGCACACACACAAACCGAAGACCAAAAATGTAAAAAATAAAAAAATACTCTTCCACCACGATGCAGGGAAAAAAATTACCCTTAATTACTGGGGCTTCTCTACAATTATAGGACGTGCATTTGAACTCTGAAGGGTCCTCTCCTGAGGATAACCTTTATTTGCCTGATTGCGTCTGTTCAGTTAATTCTGGCTAATTACTATTTTCTTCCTATTAGATTCTAATTATATACAGTATTTTCATTATAAAGCGTAATGTTTCCCAGAGAACCATGTCAATTATACAGGCAATATTACCGGAGGTCTGGTTTACCTCATTAAGCCCAAGCGATGAAGCCATGCATCTGATTAAACCCGCAATTTGCAAGGTGGACTTTAACTGTATGTGGGTACCAGTGAGTCTCACCTAAAACTTGCTGGGTGTGGGAGAGGGCTAGAAAGTCTAGGAGAAGTTCTTCAAAGGATGTGGTGGCCCATTTGGATGTGTTGGATTTTCTGCAGGAAGAACAACTATTGATCCATATTGTCTATTTTTAAGCAACCCATGATTTCTAGTTTGGCTGAGGCATGAATTTGATGCTGTCATGAAAGAGTGGGTCTTACCCTTGCTTCAAATGATTCTGGTAGAATACCCAGCATTTCCACCTCCATGCCTCAATATACTGACAATCTGGTATCTTTCTGAACTTCTGGTTTACCCACCAACCATTTGATATTTCACAAGATGTCTGATAGACACCTTATCCTTAATATACCCAAAATAGAATTCTTAATTTCTGCTCTCTCCGAGCCCCAAACCCATTCATGCTTATATTACTCCCATCTCAGTAAATGCCATAACCGTCTACCCAGATGCTCAAGTGAAATGCCAGGAGCTCATACTGCTGTCCTTCTTTCCTTTATCTCTCACATCGAATCTACAAAGTCTCCTGTGAACCCTAGATCCCAAATATATCCTGGATCCATCCATGTCTTCCCACCTGCACTGCTATACCCCTAGTCTAGTCCAACATCACCCCTGCTATATAGTGACCTCTTACTTCATCTCCTTGTTTTATTTCCTTCCACATACATGTATCCCTTCTCCTAATGCTATCAAGGTAGTTTAGCAAAAAGAAAAAAAAATCTGTAAAGACCATGTTACTCTCCTGCTTGAAAACCATACAGATGTTGTTTTGGAATTAAAAGCAAACTTCTTACTACATCAGTAAGACACTCCATGATTATACTTTTGCCTACTTATTCAACAAGTATTATTCAAGGTCTAATATAATATGTGCCAGACACTGTTCTGGAATAAACAGTTCTTATTTGTATGAAAATAAAATAATAAAATAGACACAATCACCCTCATGAGCACTGCTTTTTCCTATCATCTGATAGTACTTAATATTTCATGTTTGTTTTTATCCAGCTGGCTTGTCTAAAAGGCATGGGTCCATGTCTGCTCCCCATACTCTAGACCAAGCCCCTACACCTAGAAGCTTCTCAGGAAATGTGGGCTTTTCTGCTGTGATTTGACACTTAGGCAGGAGTTGAAAAACAAACTTGATTAAAAAAACACACTTTTATTGGATTCTAAAGGAATTAATAAAATCCTTCCTTTGGGGATTAATAAAACAGGATTTTTTAATATTAGCTTTATTTTTTCTACTTTATAAAAGCATTTTAATCAACATTCTGGGCTTTAAAGGATAGATTCAAGCTATGTTCTCTATTTGGGATGTGGGCAGAGGTTTAATTTATAGGTAAGTCCCAGTTTTGATATTTGCTCCTCTGTCTGAAAAGTGCTGCCACTATTGTTTCCCTAATAAAAATCTTTGGAGTTCAAGCAAAAAGAGAAGTAACCTTTCTTGAGCAATTCATAACTAAGAAGTTATTTTATGATGATTATAGGCCATGAGAACATTGCTTTAGTTTACAGAGATTCAGTACATTGTTTAAAGTCCTAGATGAATTAGTTATAGTAACACTGACTGTGTGGGCTCTGGGGTCAGGAGGCCTGGGTTCAAATTCCAGATCTTCCATTTATTACCTGTCTGTGACCTTGAAGATATTTACTTAACCTTGTGCTTCACTTTCCCTATTTGTTAAATGGGGGTAGCAATTGTTTCTACTTCCTGGTATTGTTTTAAAAATTAAATGAGTGAATCCACCTAGAACAGGGCCTGGCATATATATGCTCCATAAATGCTAGCTGCTATTATCTGAGTCTAAATCTAGACTTGTCTTCCCCCAAACTACCATTCCTACCATTAACAAATACCACCAGCAGCATTAGTAGCTTTCATTAAATGCTCTCTACAATCCAACCTCTAATGCCTTCAAGGCACTTGTAATGCACACATTATTACTTCAATTTACAGATGAGTAAAACTGAGGCTCCATAAGGTACTCATCCAAAATCAGGCAGAAGGTAAGTGACAGATCTAAAAGTCGTACTCATGTTTGCCTGTCCCCAAATCTCACATTTTTACAAGTTGTTACATGTTCTCTTAACTTCAAAATGCAACTTATTCTAGACATAGAAGGTGTTATAGACAGAATTATCTTCCCCTCAAATTCACTCCTCAAGGTGATTGCATTTGGAGATAGGGCAATTAAAGATGCAATGCAGTTGAAATGAGGCTGCTAGAGTGGGCCATAATCCAATCTGGCTGATATTCTTATAAGAAGAGGAAGAGGTACCCGAGGTGCTCGGGCAAAGAGGAAAGGCCATGTGAGGACACAGTGAAAAGGTGGACATCTACCCACCAGGGAGAAAGGTCTCAGGAGAAATCAAGGCTGCAGAAACTTTAATCTTGGACTTCCAGCCTCCAGAACTGTGAGAGAATACATTTCGGTTTAAACCACCCCGTCTATGGTATTTTGTCATGGTAGCCCTTACCAACTAACACAGAAGGAAGCATTGTTAGTAGGAAAAACACAAAAAGAGATGTCAGGTGACTTGTGTCTTATTTACTGGGCTGTTTCCAGTGCTCAGCTCCATGCTGGGTTCATAGGGTGAGCTTAGGAAATGGAGGCATCAGTGTTTAGAAAGTGCTTTCTCATTCAAGATCGAGGATGATGTCTTCTGCCCAGCCCCGATGTGGCCACCATAGTGTAACCTGCATGGCAGTAGCCTGTTTTCCCCACCAGACTGGGTGCTCCATGATGACTAAAACCAAGTGTATCTTTTTGTTCAGCTTAGACATAGCCTCTGATAGCATTCTGATAATTACATATTGTCTGCATGTTTGCATAGCCATGAGGTCTGTGGATTGCCTTTCAGCTCTATAAGCCTCTTCTCTAAGGAGTTGCCCTTGGCTGGTCAAGAAACTCAGGTGTGGGGAGTGGGTTTTACCTGGCTGTCCTGCTGGGCCCCTGCCAGAGTGCTTGGAGCCGCTGAGTCTGGACCATGCAATCTGTTTACACGAGCATTAGGGAACATTGCTGAGATGTACTGTAAACATGGGGCAGGCTGTCAGCATTGTGCTCTTTTCTGCATTATCTCGGTGCCATCTCAGAACAGAGGCAGGCCAGAAAGCCCCTGCCAAGTGGAACTGGAGCCTGAGAGATAGGCATGAGCCTCCTAAGTCTGGCTTCCCTGCAGGGATGAGCCTTCCTGAGGGTGGGCTGGATGTGGGTTCATACAACAGAGATGCTGAGCCAAGCTCCCATTCCACTTAGGGGCTTGGACCAGGGTGAGAGATGGAACTAACTTGTTAAAGGAAAAATAAATAAATAAATAAAGAGAAAAAATTTGAAAGTTTTCACTTAAAATATAGATTAGGGTAGATTCAAAGTCATTGTGCTAATTTCACCCTTATTATATTTCATTTACTTTCTTGAATTAGAAAGCTCTTCCTAGATTTTAGCTGAATCCAGAATTGTGCCTCATCATGAGTGTGCCACAACAGAGGCACACTCATGTCTAAAAGGCCTGGGTCCACGTCTGTCCCCCATACTCCAGACCCAGCCCCTGTACCTAGAAGCTTCTCAGGAAATGTGGGCTCTTCTGTTATGATTTGACACTCAGGCAGGAGCTGAAAAACAAACTTGATTAAAAAAACATACTTTTATTGGATTATAAAGGAATCTACAATTTCTGAGAGCCATTGAACTAACAGAGCAGGCCATGCAGAATCATTTAAGGGGCTCTTGGAAGGCTTCTTTCTCCCAAATAATTCCTTCCCGGGGGCCTAAAAGTCTTCTCTTTGAGTTGTTTTGCTGTGAGAACTTGAAGTGGTCATAGCCTCCTGACGGGTGGTCCCAGCACTGAGCCTGATGACCTGGCTCTGCTGCCCAGCGCTGTCACTTTGTAGGTGTGTCTCCTTGGGCTGGTCCCTGGATGGGGATCCTATTTTGTCCTCAGTTTCCTCACCGGTGAAATGAAGAGTTTGGTCTAGAATCATGACTTTCTCTGCCTCTATGAATTTAGAGCAAAGATACCTCTATCTGGATGTTATAGCTCCTTATGCCAAAGATCAAGCATTTGGCAAAATCAAGGCATTCTTTCAGAGGTGACTGAGGTGGAAACTGTGGTAGTTCAACTGCGTGGTGCATATGGTAAGGCAAGTGTGTGGATTGGGTAAGAGAAGAGGGCATGAGGCCCCCAGGTCAGGCATCATATTGTGTGTGACCAGCACCTGGACCAACTCTGGGGGCATGGATTCCGCTCCTGATTCCAATACTTGAAACCAAGTTAGGTCATAAGATTGATTTGTAGCCAGTAGAATGTAGGCTGAAATGATGTACACTGCTTCTAGGCCCTTACAACCTTGTATGAACCTCCACATTCTCCTCTCTTCTTCTTTTGTCTTCCCTTATCCACCTTTCCTTTCCCTTTTCTTCCCTCCTTTCTATTCCCCTCCCCTCCTTTCCCATTGTACTTTCCTCTTTTCCTGTACTCTCCTCCTCTCTCCACATACTCCTCCTGCACACGTTTCTTTCTTTTAAATTTTTATTTTGGATTCATATGTACATATGCAGGTTTGCCACAGAATATATTATGTGATACTAAAGTCTGGGGTATGATTGAACTCCACATCCAGGTAGTGACCATAGTACCCATTAGGTAGTCCCTCAATCCCTTGCTCTCTTTCTACCTCCTCTTGTAGTTCCCAGTGTCTATTGTTCCCATCTTTATGTCCATGTGTACTCAATGTGTAGCTTCCACTTATAAGTGAGAATATGTGGTATTTAGTTTTCTTTTTCTGCATTAATTCACTTAGGATAATGGCCTCCAGCTGCAACCATGTTGCTGCAAAGGAAGTGATTTCCTTCTTTTTTATGGCTACATAGTATCCCATGGCATATATATGCCACATTTTCATTATGCAGTCCACCATTGTTGGGCACCTGGGTTGATTCCATATCTTTGCTGTTGTACATAGTGCTATGATGAACATAAGGTGCATGTGTCTTTTCGGTAGAATGTATGAATGCATGTGTCTTTTTGGATATATACCCAGTAAAGACATTGCTGGGTTGAATGGTAGTTCTGTTTTAAATTCTTTGAGAAATCTTTGAACTGCTTTCCAAAGTTGCTGAACTTACTGAACTAATTTACATTCCTATCAACAGTGTATAAGCATCCCCTTTTCTCCACAGTCTTGCCAACATCTGTTATTTTTTGACTTTTGATAAGAGTAGCCAGCCATTCTGTGAGAGAGTGACACTGTCAAAAAAAAAAAGAATAGCCATTTTGACTGGTTGAGTTAGTATCTCATCATGGTTTTGATTTGAGTTTCTCTGATGATTAGTAATAATGAACATGTTTTCATATCTGTGTTGCCCACTTGTATGTCTTCTTTTGAGAAGTATCTGTTCATATCCTTTGCCCATTTTTTAATGGGATTATTTGTTTTTTGCTTGTTGAATTGTTTAACTTCCTTATAGATTCTGGATATTAAACTTTTGTTAGATGTATAGTTTATGAATATTTTATCCTGTTCTGTAGATTGCCTGTTTACTCTATTGCTAGTTTCTTTTGCTATGTAGATGCTCTTTAGTTTAATGAGGTCAATTTTTTGTTTTTTTATTGCAATTGATTTTTGGGGACTTAGCCATAAATTCTTTGCCAACGCTGATGTCAAGAAGGTTATTTCCCAGGTTTTCTTCTAGAATTGTTTTTTTTTTTTTTTTTAATTATACTTTAAATTCTAGGGTACATGTGCATAATGTGCAGGTTTGTTACATATGTATACTTGTGCCATGTTGGTGTGCTGCACCCATCAACTCGTCAGCACCCATCAATTCGTCATTTATATCAGGTATAACTCCCAATGCAATCTCTCCCCCTTCCCCCCTCCCCATGATAGGCCCCGATGTGTGATGTTCCCCTTCCCGAGTCCAAGTGATCTCATTGTTCAGTTCCCACCTATGAGTGAGAACATGCGGTGTTTGGTTTTCTCG